>NC_083705.1:58357985-58661015 GCF_033118175.1 Dama dama | reverse complement strand
AGCAATAGAACTAAATAGAGGCAAGCTATGCATGTGTGCATGCTCAGCTGTGCCCAATACTTTGTGACCCCATGTGCTATACAGCCCTAGGCTCCTCTGCCCAAGGGGTTTCCCAGGCAAGAATACTAGAGTGGATATCCATTTGCTTCTACAGGGGATCTTTCTGATCCAGGGATTGAACCCGCATCTCCTTCATTGGCAGGCAGACTCTTTACCACTTCATCACCAGGGAAGCCCCAGAGACAGATTATAGATCCACACAAATATAATCAACTGATTTTTTAAAATAAAGATTCAAAGGCAATTAAATGGAGAAAGGAAAATTTTTTAAAAATAAATTATGTTGGAAAGACTGAATGCCCATTTGCAAATGTATGAAAATAGACAGAACTTACAAAGCAAATTAAAAAAATGAATCATAAATGTGAATGTAAAATGCAAGACTGTAAAGCTTCTGAAAGTAAATTTGTCTGAATTTAGATTTGTTAATGAATTTTAGATTCAACCTCAAAAGCATGATTCATGAAAGAAAAAAACAAAGTAATAAGTTAAACTTTATTAAAATTAAAAACTCTAATATATGACAGACATTCAGTTCAGTTCAGATAAGTCTCTCAATCCTGCCTGACTCTTTGCAACCCCATGGATGCAGCACGCTAGGCTTCCCTGTCCATCACCAACTCCTGGAACTTACACAAACTCATGTCCATTGAATCGTTATGCCATCCAATCATCTCATCTTCTGTCATCCCCTTCTCCTGCCTTCAATCTTTCACAGCATCAGGGTCTTTTCAAATGAGTCAGTTCTTTGCATCTGGTGACCAAAGTACTGGACTTTCAGCATCAGCATCAGCCCTTCCAATGAATATTTAGGACTGATTTCCTTTAAGATGGACTGGTTGCATCTCCTTGCAGTCCAAGGGACTCTCAAGGGTCTTCTCCAATACAACAATTAAAAAGGATCAATACTTTGGTGCTCAGGTTTCTTTATAGTCCAACTCTCATATCCATACATGACTACTGGAAAAACCATAGTTTTGACTAAATGGATCTTTGTTGGCAAAGTAATGTCTCTGCTTTTTAATATGCTATCTAGGTTGGTCATAACTTTCCTTCCAAGGAGCAAGCATCTTTTAATTTCATGGCTGCAATCACCATCTGCAGTGATTTTGGAGACCAAAAAAATAAAGTCTATCACTGTTTCCACTGTTTCCCCATCTATTTGCCATGAAATCATGGGACCAGATGTCATGATCTTAGTTTTCTGAAAGTTGAGTTTTAAGCCAACTCTTTTACTCTCCTCTTTTACTTTCATCAAGAGGCTTTTTAGTTATTCTTCGCTTTCTGCCATAAGGGTGGTGCCATCTGCATATCTGAGGTTATTGATATTTCTCCCTGTAATCTTGATTCCAGCTTGTGCTTCATCCAGCCCAGCATTTCTCATGATGTACTCTGCATATAAGTTAAATAAGCAGGGTGACAGTATACAACCTTGACGTACTTCTTTCCTGATTTGGAACCAGTCTGTTGTTCCATGTCCCATTCTAACTGCTGCTTCTTGTCCTGCATACAGATTTACCAAGAGGCAGCTCAAGTGGTCTGGTATTCCCATCTCTTTAAGAATTTTCCACAGTTTGTTGTAGTCCACACGGTGGACTAAAGGCATTGGCATAGTCAATAAAGCAGAGGTAGATGGTTTTGTGGAACTCTCTTGCTTTTTCAATGATCCAACCAATGTTGGCAATTTGATTTGTGGTTTCTCTGCCTTTTCTAAATCCATCTTGAACATTTGAAAGTTCATGGTTGATGCACTGTTGAAGCCTGACTTGGAGAATTTTGAGCATTACTCTACTAGCATGTGAGATGAGTGCAATTATGTGGTAGTTTGAGCATTCTTTGGCATTGCCTTTCTTTGGGACTGGAATGAAAACTGAGCTTTTCTAGTCTTGTGGCCACTGCTGAGTTTTCCAAATTTGCTGGCCTATTGAGTGCAGCACTTTCACAGCATCATCTTTTAGGATTTGAAATAGCTCAACTGGAATTCCTTCACCTCCATTAGCTTTGTTCCTAGTGATGCTTGCTAAGGCCCACTTGACTTTGCATTCCAGGATGTCTGGCTCTAGGTAAATGATAATACCATCATGATTATCTGGGTCATGAAGATCTTTTTTGTATAGTTCTTCTGTGTATTCTAACCACCTCTTCTTAAGATCTTCTCCTTCTGTTAGGTCCATACCATTTCTGTCCTTTACTGAGCCCATGTTTGCATGAAAGATTCCCTTGGCATCTCCAATTTTCTTGAAGAGATCTCTAGTCTTTCCCATTCTGTTGTTTTCCTCTATTTCTTTGCATTGATCACCGAGGAAGGCTTTCTTATCTCTCCTTGCTATTCTTTGGAACTCTGCATTTAAATGTGTATATGTGTCCTTTTCTCCTTTACCTTTTGCTTCTCTTCTATTAACAACTATTTGTAAGGCCTCCTCAGACAACCATTTTGCCTTTTTGCATTTCTTTTTCTTGGGGATGATCTTGATCCCTGCCTCCAGTACAATGTCACGAATCTCTCTCTATAGTTTTTCATGCACTCTGTCTATCAGATCTAATCCCTTGAATCTATTTGTCACTTCCACTGTTTAACTGTAAGGGATTTGATTTAGGTCATACCTGAATGGTCTTGGTTTTCTCCAGTTTCTTCAATTTAAGTCTGAATTTGGCAATAAGGAGACATTAATGAAATAATGATTATGATGAAAGACATTCAGAGAATGAAAATCTTAGCCACAGACTGGGAGAAAATATTTGCATAACACACATCTGATAAATGATATAAAACCAAAGTATCCAAAGCAATCTTATAATCCATCATTAAGAAAATAAACAACACAATGAAAATATCAGTAATCTATAATTCACCCATTTCAGCCATAATATAGAAAAAAAGTTATAAATACCATCATATATATTGTTTGCATATGATTATGGGATATGCTGAAAATTTTCAAAATTAAAACAAATAAAAATTAATAGTAGAGATAAATAGAACATAATAAAAGTAAATTTGTAATTGAACCCAACACAGTTTTTACCTAGATGATTTTCTTTAGATATTTAAGTTTGTATTTGTAAAATACAAATTTTAGAAAAACAGGTAAGTATATGATAGTAACTTTTCAGTTCCAGGCTTATGCCTTGAAATGATGAAATTTGTTAAATTCTGAGGTGGATTATAATTCCTGCGATGTTTATCCCTCTAGTACTCTATTTATAAATCTAGATTATGAATTCTGAATTGCTAATGTCATCTTTTGGACTCCATGAAGTCCTAATTAATTGGCTGACCAGCCCATTTTAATGTCATGTTTCCTAGCACCTATATTCAGTTAATCAATTACTTAAGACCACACATATTTAACTCCATAGGCTGGTTTCTAGGCATTAAACAAACCAATTAAATAAGACTCACAATTCAGCATATTCCCAGTAAATTTTAATATATTTTTTGTCTTACAGATCATGTGGTAAAATAAAAAGTAACTGGCAGTAAAACTGGCTGGTATTTATCAAAACATTATATTGCACCCAAACCACTTGGCATGTTTTGGATGCTTTAAATGAAGTGATTTACAAGTATTTATACATTTCAAACTGTGTACATAATTGTATATGCTATATAATCACAGATACATTTCAATCACAGCGTGAGGAAGCACACATTTCATGCATGCCTGCATATATGTAATAAATAACAAGGTCTAGTTGATGTCAGCTCTCAAATACTTCACTCAGTCAACCTGTTTGTTCTGACCTTACCATCATGGTTCTATTTAAATTATCCATAAAATCTACTTTAACAGCCTCTTAACTGGTATCCTTGCTCCACTCATACTCTCTTAAATATTTTCAATACTCAGATGCCTAATGGGCTAAGAGATATATGCATTCATATTCTTACTATTTGCTTATAAAAAGAGATCCAAGTTTCTTAACATGATATATAATAGCTAACAGAAGTGCAGCAGTCTAACTAGATTGTATACATTAACTGAAAGAAAAAAACAAAAACAAAAACAAAACCCACAACCCTCTAAAGGAAATACTGTGCTGTGCATAATCGCTCAGTTGTGTCTGACTCTGCAAATCCACCAGGCTCCTCCATCCATGAGGATTCTCCAGGCAAGAATACTAAAGTGGGCTGCTATGCCCTCCTCCAGGGGATCTTTCCCAATCCCAGGGATCAAACTCAAGCCTCCAGAATTGCAGATGGATCCCTTACTGTCTGAGCCACTAGGGAAGCCCAAAGGAAATACCATTATTGTCCTATTAACGGGTGAAGAAATTGAGACAAGAACAGCTTAAATTAAGAATCTGCCTATAATACAGGAGAACCGGGTTTGATCCCAGGGTTGGGAAGATCCCCTGGAGAAGAAAATGGCAACCCACCCCAGGATTCTTGTCTGGATAATTCCATGAACAAAGGAGCCTGATGGGCTACAGTTCATGGGGTCACAAAGATTTGGACACAACCGAGGAACTAACATTAATGCAATATAATGGGGCTAATCAGTGATATAGAGTGGATTCAAACACAGCAATTTGGATATGTCTGCACCCCTAATCATGATGCTGTATTTCCCAAAGGTCCTACAAGATCTTTCTCAATTTGACAATGCACTTCATCTTGTTAAAGGCAAATAGCAAAATATAACTAGACACAAGTCTGTAGTGTAAAAAAAAACAGACTTGTTGACTGGCTGCAGCAATGGAGGGAACCACAGAGAAAGGGGGAGTGCTTGCTGCTCAAAGAGAAGGAGGAGATAAACTTATTTCATAAGGTTTGGGATAGAGCTGATGGACTCTGAGCAAAGTCTTGAGGAAAATATGGACGTGTTTGAAATTAGTTACTGTTTAGAAAGCAGGATTAAGAGAAACATTCATTAGAAACTGTGTGCTGTCATGAGACAAAGGTGACCTAGAAATTTGTCTTCTCTGGTAATTAAAGGAGAAAATAAAAGTGGTTTACATTGGAAGGACTGATGCTGAAACTCCAATACTTTGGACACCAACCCTTTGGACTCCAATGCTTTGATACGAAGAGCTGATTCATTGGAAAAGACCCTGGATGCTGGGAAAGATCGAAAGTAAAAGGAGAAAGTGATGACAGAGGATGAGACAGTTGGATGGGATCACCGACTCAATGGACATGAGTTTGAACAAACTCTGGGAGACGGTGAGGACAGGGAGGCCTGGTGTGTTACAGCCCATGGGGTCACAAGTGTCGGACATAACTGAGCAACAACAACAAAAGTGGTTTCAGAGTTCATGTCCGAATCTTTGTAATCCCATGGACTGTAGCCCATGAGGCTCCTTTGTGGAATATTCTAGGCAAGAATACTGGAGTGTGTTGCCATTTTCTACTTCGGGAAATAAAACAGTAGTCTCTTAAATTGTGGCTGCTAGATATTTCACAGATGCTGTATGGCTTTAGAAGAAGTAAGGTGTTCTCTGAACTTGCAGCAAGCAGGTTTCTGATTCCACTCTTCACACCTAATTTCTTAAATAGTTCCATGCTTCGTCATTTTTTTTTAACACATCATACTTTGTCAGAAATAATCCCCTCTATATTCCCTTCATTAATTTCTGTGCTAAACCGTTTTAGTCATGTCTGACTCTTTGCAACCCCATGGACTGTAGCCTGCCAGGCTCCTCTGTCCATGGGATTCCCCAGGCAAGAATACTGGAGTGAATTGCCATGCCCTTTTCCAGGGGATCTTCCCAACCCAGGGATTGAACACTTGTCTTTTGTGTTTCCTACATTGCCAGGCGGGTTGTGTACCAGAAGCACCACCTGAGAAACTCATTAATTTCTCCTATTTAGTTTAGTTAAAATTCAATTATCACTCCTTTTGGGAAAGATTCCATGGTCAGTTTTATAAAACTGACCACTTCTATTTGTGTTTTCTTTCTCCTTCTTCTTTTTTTGAAACAGTGTTTTTATTTGTTTGTTTCTAAAATTTATTTATTCATTTTAATTGGGGGCTAATTACTTAACAATATTGTAGTGTTTTTTGCCATACATTGACCATACTCAGCCACGGGTATACATATGTCCCCCGTCCTGAACCTTCTCCCACCTCCCTCCCCATCCCATCCCTCAAAAGCTTGTTTTCTTTAACTGTCTATGCCTATGTGTTTCCTACTAGATTATTGTTGTTGTTCTGTCACTAAATCGTCTCTGACTCTTTGTGACCCCATGGTCTTCTCCTCTCTCCTTCACTGTCTCCTAGAGTTTGCCCAAATTCATATCCATTGAGTTGGTGTGATGCTATCTACCTATCTCATCCTCTGTCGCCCCTTCTCCTTTTGCCTTCATCCTAACATCAGGATCTTTTCCAGTGAGTTGGCAATTCTCACCAGGTGGCCAAAGAGCCACTTTAAAGCAGGGACACTTTTTTTCTTCCTGTGGTATTTGCTTCACTTCAGAAAGATGCACGATAATGCTAGCTGAAAGGAATTAATAAATTAATGAATAAATGAATTCTGGCAAAAAACAAATGTTTAATGCCAACAGAACATTCCATTCCACTGTGATTGGTGGTTTCCATTGCTACCTTGAGAAAATGCCACTGGGTGAAAGTATGCCACTTACACAAGGCTGGCTAAAGTTTGCATAAAATGAGCAATACGCAAGTGAATGATGATGCAACCTCTATTGTTAATTGTAATTCTACTCCTATAAACTCATAGCTCTTTCTATGTAATTTACAAATTGCTCTCTTCCCTGAGGTTGGTACTTATTCTGTGACAGCTTGCCCAGTAACAATTTCTTGAGTTCTGTACTTCCTTGAGTCCTTTACGTATGGGAATAAATATTCAGCAAACCTTTCCTGATTAAGAAGACATGGCTCTTATGTAGATACTAGAAAACTGTCCTCTTCTCTTGAAGAGAAATGAGAAAACTGAATATCTGTAACTCAGAGATGATGTTCAGGAAACAGACTCCCAACTTTATAGTTTTCAGGAGTTTTAAAGCTAGACTTTATCAATATTTTTCAGGATTCTTTGCCATTTTGCTACTTTATTAATGCTGCATTTAGTGACATGGGTTTCCTTAATTCACACTTTTAATTATTTTCAGTTTATATATAATTTTCAGTGTTGTCTTTGGTAATAAATTTCAAATGACAGTATTCAGCTCCATGAAATATAAATGCATAATCATTGGATCTTTTATCTATTGGATGGATTAAATGTAGGAGAATTTCATGACTATCTCATTTTAGATGAGAGAAATAAGAAATATATGCTTAGTGGGTATAGAAGATAATGGGACATGGTATTTAATTTAAAATATTTATGAACTTGTACTATTCAAAGAGCATAAATATTTATAGGTTGATATCTCAAATGGAATATGTGAATAAAATCAAATAAAATCATGACTAAAGGGAATTCATTTTCTAAAGTGTGCATAACAAAGGGTCTTTTGTCAGAACATTAAAAATCATAGTGTAACTCAAAAACGTCCAACTATTAAAAATCAAAACATGGACCTATATTTTTATTGACTTGAAAGCTCTTATCAACATTTTTTCATTATTATGGGGGAAATCTTTCTCATTAAGTGGATCACATTACTATATGTTATTGAAAAATCATCAATGAGAAAAAAAAAAAAACTTTTGTGACATTATTAACATTTATCAGGTTAAGATAATAAATATTTGCTCCTGATGTTCTGATTGCCAGAATTTTCTTTGAATATGAACAATGTGTGGTGCTCGTCAGTACTTGTGTGTGTGTGTGTGTGTGCCTGTGTATGTTCAGTCATATCTGACTCTGTGATCCCATGCACTGTAGCTAGCCAGGCTCCTCTGTCCATGGGATATCTCAAGTGAGAATACTATAGATGGTTGCCAACTCCTCCTCCAAGGGATATTCCTGACCCAGGGATTGAACCTCTGTTTCCTGAATCTCCTGCATTGGTTCAGTTCAGTTCAGTTCAGTTGCTAAGTTATGTCTGACCCTTTGCAACCCCATGGAGTGCAGCACTCCTGACTTCCATGTTCATCACCAACTCCTGGAGTTGGCTCAAGCTCATGTCAATCAAGTCGGTGATGCCATCCAACCATCTTACCTCTGTCATCCCCTTTTCCTCCTGTCTTCTATCTTTCCCAGCATCGGGTTTTTTCCCATAAAACAGTTCTTCACATTAGGTGGCCACATTAGGTGGCCAATGTATTGGAGTTTCAGTTTCAGCATCAGTTCTTCCAATGAATATTCAGGACTGCTTTCCTTTATGATGGACTTGTTGGATCTCCTGCAGTCTAAGGGACTCTCAAGAGTCTTCTCCAACACCACAGTTCAAAAGCACCAATTCTTTGGCGCTCAGCTTTGTTTATAGTCCAACTCCCACATCCATACATGACTACCGGAAAAACTATAACTTTGACTAGATACACTTTTGTTGGCAAAGTAATTTCTGAGTTTTTAATATGCTGTCTAGGTTAGTCATAGCTTTTCTTTGAAGGAGAAAGTGTTTTTTAATTTCATGGCTGCAGTCACCATATGCAGTGATTATGGAGCCCCCCAAAATAAAATTTGTCACTGATTCCATTGTTTCCCCACCTATTTGCCATGAAGTGATGGGACTAGATGACATGATCTTCTTCTTTTGAATGTTGAGTTTTAAGCCAACTTTTTCCCTTTCCTCTTTCATTTTCATCAAGGGGCTCTTTAGTTCTTCTACGCTTTCTTCCATATGGGTGGTGTCATCTGTGTACCTGAGGTTATTGATATTTCTCCCTGCAATCTTGATTCCAGCTTTTGTTTCATCCTGCTCATCATTTCACATGATGTACTCTGCATATAAGTTAAACAAGCAGAGTGACAATATACCGCCTTGACGTACTCATTTCCCCATTTGGAAGCAGTCTGTTATTCCATATCCAGCTGTAACTGTTGCTTCTTGACCTACACACAGATTTCTCAGGAGGAAGGTAAGGTAGTCTGGTATTCCCATCTTTATAAGAATTTTCTGCAGTTTGTTGTAATCCACACAGTCAAAAACTTTGGCATAGTTATCTCCTGCATAGCTGGGTTCTTTACCACTGAGTCAGCCTTGCTATCATTAATGCTTACAGTAGGTCAATTCCTTGGATGCAGTTTCAAGGAGAGATAATTATCCCTTTTTCTTTAAGAAAATGTGGGGCAAATAAGAGGGATTGAAGCAATCATGAAATTTGTATAGAAACTTACCAGTAAGACCAGTAAGTAATACTATGACCATTCTACTGGAGTTTTGCTTTTATATTTGATAGTTGGACCTTCGCTTACTAATCTGCAATCTTTATAAATTATACAATATATTTGAGTGCCATTTTCCCACTATATAAGCTAGGTATGATAATTACTCCCTTGCAGTGTCACTGTTGGTTTATGGAGACTGTAATTGAAGTGGCTGGCTGGCATTTATAAGGCACACATGAGGGATAGCTATGGAAATTTTTATATTTAGATTGGGAAAAAATGTTGCTGACAGGTAAATTTAATCTCAAAGCTACCCTGAAATTGAAGAGAGAGTTAACTGTCCCTTACTTAGTACCTTGTGGATACTTCTTTGTTTAAGATCTTATATAATGTATTTTATGTCTTCCCATTGGTAATCAATAAGTACTTGGGGGCAGCAAATGCATTTTAGTAAATATTTTACTCCCAGAATGTAGCAAGTTCTTGAAATTTTAAGTGCTAAATAAATGTTAAATTACACTGAAATATGTAAAATATCTGACAAAAAATTGTAAATGAAATTCTTAGACTATTCTATATGTCTAGAGAATAATCAAGATAAAAATCAATGTGTTTATTTAATGTGTTAGAGTTTATAATGTAGAATATAATTTTGTATTCTCATAGCCTTATATTTAAATTTGAAGAAAATTTAAACAACCTAGTTTTCAAGTTTATTTTTCAAATATGTTGCCTTGTCTCTGAGTGCAAACATTTTAGATAATTTTTTAAAAGTTTTAACCTTATGATTATTTGTTGATACATGCTAACTTGTATTCTGTACACATACCAATTCTTTATCCCCAAAACCTAATTAAGATAATGGATTAATTGTTTCTGTGGCCTTAAATGTTAATCTTTCATGAAGAAATGACAAACTTACTTTCCTCTGCATAAGTTAAATAACAATCTCCTCTAAACCATCCATTGTTAATGATAACGGAAAGCAGTTCTAGAAAGCACCTTGAAAGCAATTTTAACCAGCTTTCAAACAGCAATCAAAATGAAATTTCATTGTTATAATTTAATAAAAGATAGTAATATTTGTGACTTTATATTGTGGTTGGGACACTAATGTCTTAGTCAATAGTGTTCTAACTTAGTGGAAAAAATAAAGTAAAATCTTCATGATGCAAGAAACTTACTAAACACATAACCTGATATTAATTTTTAAAATTGTAATACAATTATATAGTAGTCAATATAAACCATGCAATGAAACAAATGCCTACAATTTTACTTTAAAAAAAATAAAATGTCTTCATTGAAATGAGAAAATTAGACTGTTTAATCTAAAAGGGTTGTTCACTGGTTCTCTTACATTGAGTTTTATCAAGAGAGATAGGTGAGAAATAGCTCAATTATAGTTAACATTTTACCAGGTTCTAATTATGTATATGACTTGAAAGTAGCAACTACTTTTTTTTTTCATGTACAAACCCATTTAATACCCACAGCACTTGATGTAAATATTTCCAACTTTTTTTTACAGCTGAGAAACCTGAGAGCCAGAAACGATGATAAATTGTCAAAGGTTATGGGTTAGAATCGAGAATGCCGATAAAATATCATGTTTTTAGTGAGAAATATATAAAGTTCATTATAAATTATGAGAGTATTAATTACTTAAATAAAATATTTGATTGGTCTTGTCATGATATCTAAATTGAATTATATATATCCTGTGATAAACATGACCTTTCTAGATGTACTATACATGAAGATATAATAGCTAGATACAATTTTATATTACTTGTCAAAATACCACTTAGATAAGAATTGTTTATATGATCCCCAAAACCACTCCATCCAATACATTTTCTATGAGTGTAATGCATTAAAATAATGCTTAGTAATGACCTGAAATATCAGAACACTAAAATGCTATTACTGCAGTCAATAAAAATTTATATTAGTAAAAATTCAGTTTCTAATACGGTGTGTTCTGAACAGGAGTTATTTTGTATTGCAAAAGAACCTGGAATTTGAAGCTAGCTGAATTCTATTTCTTGATAAATTCTGATTACTGAAACCTCTGTGAACTTCTATATCCTTATCTATAAGTGGCTGTATTAAGACATATAACATTGGATTGTGGGAGGATTTAAAGGGCACAAGAAAAACATTTCTAGTAGTTCATGATGCATATCACATGATCAATAAACGCTACCCCTCATTTATAGCCTGACTCTAGAAAGTAAAGGAAACAACTCTATTCATAGAGAAATAAGCCTAAATTTTCACATGTAAAATGCAACTACTTAGCTTAACATTAATTTAGATTCTGCTACATTTCAGGTAAGCATTTAATTTATGACACAAATATATTTCACAATATATCATTGTTTAAAGAGAAAATAAATCAAAATTAAATACATTTACAATTTTATTTGCAATTATAAATGTTTTGTTTACTGAACTTTGTTTTACTATAAAACCACTTGAGAAATGATATTTTGAAAAAAATTAAAATAAAATTCCAAATCTTATCAACCTAACACAACCAATGAAAGATTACAAATACTTATGTCAAATAGACCTGTATATATATCTAAGATCCCTGCGCTAACTACTGGCAACAGAGCCTAGTGCATGAAGTTGTGGATCCTGGGCCTCTGGGTCCCATGTTCTGAATCACAGCTCCACCATGTAATGGATGGCCTTAGCCCAGTTGCTTGAACTCTTAGCCTCAGTCTGATACCCAACCAGTACATTGGCATAATCAAAGAAACTACCTAGACTCTTTTGAGAATTAAATAAAACAATGTACACTAACTACATAAAAAAGTTTCTATAGTAAAATAAAACCACAATAAATGTTAGTTTTCACTTGACATGGGTCACTGGGTCATAAGCGACGTATATTATCTAAGTTTTATTTTCCTTGAAGACCTACATGTGTGAATAGAGTCTTACTACATCAAAGAAGATTCTTGTTCCATATAAAAAGACAGTCATTTTCTACTACAAGTGTTGCTTTAGAATAAAAACAGAGAGGCCATTCAAGCAGTAGCCCTATTATTTGCCTACTCTCTATAAAGTACTTTGCCCTAAACTTATAAAGATAAAATATGTATACATAATAACTAAATAGCAATATGAGTGTTCACCAAAAAAAAAAAGCAAATGACATGCTACAATGCTACAAGGTTATTATCATTGTAAGTGTCAAATAATTAATATTAAAAATAAATGTTTTATTTTCATGTCGAGTAAATTTATTATAGACTGAAAATGATAACCAAGACTTCATGGACAATTTTGTGTTCAAATACTGGATAAAAATAAGCTAATTTTCAGCTATTTATATTACATGAATCATATTTGAAGTAAATTTTTTAATTTATCAAAAGTTCTTTATTAATAATTTAAGAGGTAGATAATAAAATTACATGTGAAATGCTGCTGGGGATTGAATTTCAAGAATGATTACGTAGGTTACATTGAATGTGTTGAATCATCAGGTCCAAGGTCTTCAATCTTTTTATAGTTTTCCTTTTTTGTTGTAACAGACATCTATTATGCCACCATACTCTAAACCATTAATAAGTGAGCAAAGTTAGTATGCTTTTAAGAAATTAAACCATGATTACTCATTCTAGACTTATATTTATTTTTTTAAATAATAGAAATAGTTGTACACACACCAGAAGCACAAGTGTTTCAGATATGGTTCTATCAAAAAATTCTGCAAAATGCTTTGATATGTATAGTACTTTTAGTCTGATGGATGTAGTCTCAGGGATACATTTATTAAAAACCTGCTAAGTGCCAAATAAAGACTCAGCAAACCCAGTTTTTTTTCTTGGAAGAGAGAGATGGTTCCCATTGCAATAAAATATTTTAGTATTCTCCCTAATCTACTAAAAATGAAGAAATCCATAAATCTGTGGGGATGCCTGGAAAAGTTACAGTTTTAACTCCAATAAAGATTCAAGGTTTAAAAAAAAAGGAATGGTGATAAAAGACAAGCCTCTATTGTTACAAATTTCATAATTATAGAGCATAATATTAGTTGTTAAACTTGTTACAATTCAAAAGTGAGATTTTTAAAAAAATATAAAGTTTCAATATCCTTAAACAAATCTTTGATTAACATGTTTGAATTCTCACCTCTAAGACCAAGATGGAACAAACAAGGCATGCATATTAGTTTATTATTTAAATACAATGGATTCCATACATTGTTAATAGTTATAAAATGGAAAAAAACTAATAAATTAATGTAAAGAAGCAAATCCACAGTTTATCTGTTCTCATTTCCAT
This sequence comes from Dama dama, assembly GCF_033118175.1. Taxonomy (NCBI): domain Eukaryota; kingdom Metazoa; phylum Chordata; class Mammalia; order Artiodactyla; family Cervidae; genus Dama; species Dama dama. The sequence continues at coordinate 58,647,464 of NC_083705.1, read as the reverse complement.
TGATTTTTCCATAAGATAAACACATACCAAGATATCAATTATTCTGTGTGTGTGGAGAAGGGGTGAAGTACATGTGAGGTATGTAGATAAGTATTATAGGTAAAGAAAATAAAAACTTATCTTTCCTAAACTCAATAGTTGGAATTGCTATTTTCTTATTGTCAAGATTCCTTCTTCCATGACACAATTTTGACCAATGAGAGAAATATTATCAAGAGTATTAGCCCTGTACTGATTCAGGTCTACATTATACTGGACCTACAGTAGCTTAAGATGACATCTGTACCCTCAGTATGTCTCTTTCATTTCACATCAGCTTGAACCCCTCCCTCCGCATTCAAGAGCTACTCCTTCAAACAGCATCCCAACACTTCAGGAAATTAAGCACTTCTCTGAACTTCACACTATGTAACAAAGGTATTGAAATTCAAACAAGTTCACATTTCTCCCCTCTTTGAGACTGTTGATTTCCATTCTCATATTTCCACGAGCTGTTGATTATATACGGAGTAAATGCTCAAAATGTTACTACTATTATAAATGTACAACATATAACTAAAATCTACTTAATTTACCCAAATTGATAACAGATGTTCAGAAAAACCAAAGTGAAATTTGGTATAACAAATATAGCAACATTTGCAATACTCATTTTAATATTATACATTGGATTTGATGAGTTGAGGCTACATAAACCAGCCTAGAAGATCTTTTTGTCCATTTTTTCTTTTTTCTTTTTTTTTCTTCTCTACCCCAATCTTTTGCTGACTTTCACTCATGTTTTGAACATAAGCAAATTCAAGATATGAAAAGCTATGACGCTTATGCGAGAAGAAATTTGAGAATGCACGTATAAATACAGTGAGAAATAAGATTTGATGGAATAGAGGTAGAATGTTAAACATAATTTTAAATAACCAAAAACATAGTCTATGAATTGACAATTTACAAATATTTTAGCTTCTTGAATGAAGAGCAACCAGAGTAAAATATTTTTCTATATTTAGTGATTAAAAAAAAGTAAACATATTTTGTGATTAGCAGGACAGTGTAAAAGAGGAAGTGACTGAAGAAAATCAAATAAAGAATTACATTAATAACAGGTATCAAGAAATTAATTTTTAGTAGAACTGTTCCTCTTGATATAGGCAAGAAAATATAAAACCAAAATATAAATAGTAGCTACTAACCTGATAAAGGAGATAATTAGGCTAAATAGAATCAGCAAATACTGAGCCATTTCTTTTGGGTGAAATTCAAGGTTAATTTACTGCAAGCTACTGGTCACAACATTTTTGTTAGCCAATCAGTAAAGAATCTTGTTTCATGTGTGTTTCTGTTAAAAGAGATCTTGTTTAAAAGAGATCTTGTTTAACTGTATAGAGAACTATACAGTTCTTACAAATAATTAATTGGCTGTCATTTCTTTATAACAATAATTCCGTAGCCTTTTCTCCTAATCTTTCCTTAATCCTGAGCAGCATAACCTAAACATTATCTGGCTTTTAGCCTGATAACAATACTGTCCACTAAGCTTTTTAAATTGTTTATCACCACATCCATCCACAAAATTTTAACTTCTATCTTTTCCATAGCTTCATCACGCATTGTAAGTGAGACTTTAGTGCTTTATGGAACAGCCTTATGCACAGATCTGCAAATTTTTTTTTTTAATCCCCTGGATGGATAGTGTTATTGATTCATTAGCACTGAACTCACACCTGAGAGCATTATAACTAATGCCTGAAAAAGCTTATCTAAAACGCATTTTCTCTATAAACCACATCACAGCCTTTTCTGCGCTTAGAAACAGTAAAGAATACTTCCACACTAGAGTTGGGGGGTATTTTTTAACAAAAAAAATCACTAATGAAAAGCACAAAAATGGAATAAATATGGCATTAAATAGAACATGAGAAGGACACATTTTACAATGGGAGAGTTGAAACAGAAGAGAGGGTCGTCCTGTTGAGAACTAGAACTCTGAGTGACTCAAACTTTTTGCCGCTCTGCACATGTCCTCAAGTGACTATGATAAGCTCTCTGAATATTAATTTTCAGGTTAGAAATACATTCTAGATAGCAAATTCACGAACATGGAATTGACAATGAAGATTGCTTGTTATGTGCTCAGTCACTCAGTTGAGTCCAGCTCTTTGCAACCACGTGGACTGAAGCCCTACCAGGCTCCTCTGTCTGTGGAATTTTCCAGGCAAGAATACTGGAGTGGGTTGCCATTTCCTCCTCCAGGGGATCTTCCCCACCCAGAGGTTTAATCCATGTCTCCTGTGTCTCCTGCCTTGGCAGGCAGATTCTTAGCATTCTTAGCATCACCTGGGAAGCACATATAATAAGAAGATTGACAGTATATGTATATATAAATATAAATATATATATATATATAAGACTGGCTGTGAAACATAAGTTGGCAACATTCTTATAATACAGGAACACCTGTTTAAGATTTAAGCTTTTGCATATTTTTAGGGAGAAATCTTCATTATCAGCATCAAGACATTATCAGTATTGTCTTGAGGTGTTTACTTTCTTGAATTTTAGTCATTCTTAATGTTTTTGATTTATGAATGTCAATAGGATTAATTTCTTCTTTATAGACCTAATTTGTTGCAGATTACTTGGCAAACTACTTCATTCCCGTGATGTATATATACCTATAAAGAGTGTTTTTACTGTAATTTTCCAGTAATTAGACTTTGAGACATTTATGTATTGCAATTCACAAATGAATGACTCCATTTTTGCATGTCTGGTCATCTTGTTATTTATCTACTGTTTGGATGAATGCTATTTTAAGAACTAGCAAGTTACTTATTGATGTGATTATATAAAACTGATGGATTGAATTGGTATTTCAAGATATAAAATTAAATGCATGGTCAACTGCATATTCTATAAAGTGAATAATGTTGTAGGCAACCTACTTATTGCATTTTTCTTCTAATTTATGATAGCCTTCTATCAAATGGGAGAAAAGAGGCATAGAACACATGTACTGTCTATAGCTGATAAGACCACTACTATATTCCAGACGTAAGGTATCATTTCCTTAAGTTTTAAACTAACCAGTATCTCTAAGATAATACTGGTTTGTCTTTATTGAGTGCTGGCATGGCTATATGTGGGTTTCCCTGGTGGCTCAGTGGTAAAGCATATGCTACAATGCAGGATATGAAGGAGATACCGGTTCGATCTCTGGGAGAGGAAGATCCCCTAGAGAAGGGCATGGCAACCCATTCCAGTATTCTTGCCACGAGAATCCCATTGCAGAAAAGCCTGGCAGGCTACAGTCATGAGGGTCACAAAGAGTTGGATACAACTGAAGTGACTCAGCATGCACGGATGGTTATATGTGGCCAAGATAGGTGAAAACTCAGACAAAGTCATGCTATATTGAAAGAGAAACAGCAAAAGTATATAAAGAAGCAGATGTAATAAAGAATGAGAAAAGTTGAAAGAGTAGCCGTGTCTTATTATATATTGAGCATATACTTACGTGGTAATTAGTATGGTGGGCTGCCGTCTATGGGGTCGCACAGAGTCCTACATGACTGAAGCGACTTAGCAGCAGCAGCAGCAGCATGCACTAATCTAAGCACTTAATACTCACAGTGACCATATGAAGCGGTCCTGTATTAAGGCCATTATGCAGATAAGGAATGGAGAAGGAAATGGCGACCTATTCCAGTATTCCTCCCTGGAGAAGCCCATGGACAGAGGAGACTGGAGGGCTACAGTCCACGGGGTCACAAGAGTCACACATGACTTAGCAACTAAACCACCACCACCACCACAGATAAAGAAACGGAGCACTAAAGATTAGGTAATGTGCTGACATCATAGACCTAAAAAGTGGTAGTATCTGAGTTCAAGTCCAGGGCAATCTGCAGGCAGAATCCATGTCATTTAATACTATACGAGGCTACTAGCTATTAGCTCTGTCAGTCAGTCAGTTCAGTCGTTCGGTGGTGTCCAACTCTTTGCAACCCCATGAATGACAGCACGCCAGGCCTCCCTGTCCATCACCAACTCCCAGAGTTTACTCAAACTCATGTCCATCGGGTCAGTGATGCCATCCAGCCATCTCATCCTATGTCATCCCCTTCTCCTCCTGACCTCAATCCCTCCCAGCATCAGGGTCTTTTCTAACGAGTCAGCTCTTCACATGAGGTGGCCAAAGTATTGGAGTTTCAGCTTCAGCATCAGTCCTTCCAATGAACATCCAGGACTGATCTCCTTTAGGATGGACTGTTTGGATCTCCTCGCAGTCCAAGGGACTCTCAAGAGTCTTCTCCAACACCATAGTTCAGAAGCATCAATTTTTCAGCGCTCAGCTATCCTCACAGTCCAATCCTCACATCCATACATGACCACTGGAAAAACCATAACCCTGACCAGACGGACCTTTGTTGGCAAAGTAATGTCTCTGCTTTTTAATATGCTATCTAGGTTGGTCATAACTTGTAGGTTCTATTTTTTGTCCATTATTCTTCTATGCACTTTTGACCAAGAACCTTCCAAACTCCAGAAAATGTCTATTCAGTTCCTAAAGGATTTCCTTAAAAACAAAAATCTTTATTTACTTCACATGCTCTCTCTCTACACCATGGGGAAAAGGAGGAAAGAGCAAAGCTCACTGACCACATTTTACAAGGTCTGAACATATAATACCGTTTGATTGTGTTAGTGAATCCTCACTATAGAAACTTCTGGAAAATAATCAGAATGCTTCATTAAAAATTATGTAATTTGTACTGATTTGTAATATCTCCTTTCTGTTTCCTAAGTAAAATTAAGTCACTGAAAAAAATCTATGTATGAATAACTTGATTATACCCTAAACCTAACATAATTTTCTTTCTAAATCTTGAAATCATGGAGATGGTCTTTATACTGTAGTTTCAAAGAAAGTGAATTGTGGAATGCTTTTTAGGAGAAGGTAGAAAACAGTATATTTCCACACAGTATTAGCTGGAAGTTTATATGATTTTCTTCTAGAACTTTTGGACTATTTTTGTAGTAAGAAATTATTTCAAGACCTTTCTGTATGCCTCTTAATTATATTTGCATTATAAAAATAGTGAATACGTAGCAAAATAATTGAATAGTTGCAATATAGTACACTTAGGGAATCTCTACACTGTTTAATAAAGAGTGTGAAACCTGAATATTAAAGTTTATTATTTATAAAAGTGGAATTCAGTTCAGTTCAGTTGCTCAGTCGTGTCTGACTCTTTGTGACCCTCATGAACTCCAGCATGCCAGGCTCCCCTGTCCATCACCAACTCCCAGAGTTTGCTCAAACTAATGTCCATCATGTTGGTGATGCCATCCAACCATATCATCCTCTGTCGTCCCCTTCTCCTCCTCCTGCCTTCAATCTTTCCCAGCATCAGGGTCTTTTCCAATGAGTTAGTCCTTCATATCAGGTGGCCAAAGTACTGGAGTTTCTGCTATAGCATCAGTCTTTCCAATGAATATTCAGGACTGATTTCCTTTAGGATGGACTGGTTGGATCTCCTTGCAGCCTTAGGGACTCTCAAGAGTCTTCTCCAACACCACAGTTCAAAAGCAACAATTCTTCAGTGCTCAGCTTTCTTTGTAATCCAACTCTCACATACATGACTACTGGAAAAACCATAGCTTTGACTAGATGGACCTTTGTTGTCTAAAGGTGGAAATCAAGCACAAATTCCAATAATTTTAAACCTGCTAACTTTTCTTTCATGATAAAGAGCTTAAATAGAAAATGTATCCTCTAATACATAAGACATTCCATGAATTTTTGCATTAATGAAAGATATCTAGTTCTTCTTGATTCTGCAATCTGGTCAGATCAATAGAAATTGGCATATGTGCAGATCATTAAACCTCAAAAGTTACTTTCATCTAAACAGTCCACGGACACACAACCTAAAGTCTCTTAACAACTGAAATCAGTTCTGAATACAATCTTAGAATTCAACTCTCACTGACATTTATAACTCAAATTTTTTGTCCAAACATGAATAAATAGCAACTCAGTTCCTTTTCTTTCTCTGTCTCTTTAAACTCTATCTTCAAATGTAGATTTACTTTTGGTGACTCTTCAAAATCAGCTGCAAAACTAGCTTAAGATGGACCATACAACACTGATAAAGTTGTAACCTCATCTTTCCTCTTTTCATTCTTTTTGCTTCCTAACTACTGAAATTTCAAAATAATCCCATGAAATTTATGTGCCTAAATTTTAACTTGGCTATTTTACTGAAAAATCATGTGTTTAGCTTCATTTTTTTCTCTACTTCAACTGCTTCATCCCTTGGTATGCAGAAATGTTTCTACAGGGGGTATCTCTGTGACACATTCTCTTACTCCCTGACCATCTCGGTCCACTTTGATTGGTTGCCAGTGACATGACTGAAGGAAATGATTGCCTTCAGGTAGACAAAAACTCATCTGATGTATCTTAGGCAAGAACTGAATTGAAGAAAATGAGGAAAATGATTTTCTTCTGAACATTGCTGGTATCATTTTCATAAGGTCACATGAGAGTCTATTGTATGACTTAATTGATACTTTTTAAAAAATTGGAACAATTGTAAGCTCTTAAATAACATTTTATTTATCTTTTTTCCTATTTAATTTGTAATTTCCTTGTCTGAGAACTATTTCTCCCTGAATATGTGTTCTCTTTATTCTCACTGATGAATCATTCCCTCTCAGAGTGATTTGCCTAATTTGAAAGTTATTATTTCCCCTATACCAGCTGAAATGGCTGATGGATTTTAGGTATGGATTTTGGCACATGGGCCCTCTCTCTTGTAAGTTTCAATTCACTCCATATTAGAATCAACATGGGAGATTTTTTTTTTAAATCCCAATTTCTAGGCTCTACCACATACCAATTAAATCAGAATTTCCATGGCCTGGGATGGAGAGTTGAAGAGGTATAGGAACAGGATTTTTGTATTTCAATAAGATGATTAAAATCTCAAGCTATTTATCTTGATCAAGCAGAAAGCTCACTTTATTATATATATATTCTTACTTAAAATCAGATGGAAGACAATTAAAAGATAGACTTCTATAGTGAAATGTATGAGTATAGTGAAATAGTTTCTAAGATAGTAAAACTTGCCTGAACTGAAATGGAAATATAGTTTTATACTAATTCTCTTGAAATTTCTCTAATGAATAAATTTCTATACTTTGTATCACTGCCAAATGTTCTAGTTGAATAAGATATTTTCAACTGTCTCCTAATCCTGGTTATTATCTACTAATCTCTTTCTAAATTAGAAATCAGAACCAATTCACTATCCTTTAGATATTTTATTCTAACTCAATTACTCGCTTGTCTCATATTACACTGAAAGTCAGTTCCTATAATTCATTAACTAATATACTTGAGAAATGCTGCATTTTAAAATCTTCTCCTGGAGATTCACTTTTACACAGTAGCCTGTGAAGGAGTTTGATGAGTGATTCTTTTCATTTTCTTAAATTGTAAAAATCATAAATTTATACATTGATGCCTTTTTATATATACATATCCTCATGTAACCAATTCTGAACTGTGATACAGAGAACTTCCTGAACTCTAGAAAGCTCCTTCGTCCTCCTGTCAGTTAGTCTTACTGTTCCCATCTTCAGTATAATTTTACCCACCATTCTGATTTTTATCATCTTAGATTAGTTTTGTTCAATTTTAATTCCATAAAATATAACCATACTGCTTTGCTTTTTTTATGTCTGACTCTTCATCAATATTATGTGCAGGAGATTCATCCATACTATAGCAATGAATTTTTCACTTGAGGCCTATGGTAGGTATTTGGGTTGGTTCAAATTATGGCTATTATGTAAAACTTGTCTATGAACATTGTTCCTATTTTGCTGGACATATGCACTAGTTTCACACAAGTATATGCCCAAGAGTATAATTGCTGTATCACAGGTTAAAGATATGCTTACATTTGGTAAGTTTTGCATTGGATCTATAGATTAACCTGGAAAGAATAAAAATCTTACCAATATTAAGATTTCCTATACATATAAATGGTGCATTATTTGTGCTCATGTGAGCTCAGTTGTATCCTACTCTCTTTGACTTTATGTGCTTTACTCCAGGAGGCTCCTCTGTCCATGGGATTTTTCCAGGCAAGAATGCTGGAGGGGGTTGCCATTCCCTCCTCCAGGGGTCTTTACAACCTAGGGGTCGAATCCCCATCTCTTGCATCTCCTGCACTGGCAGGCGGATTCTTTACCACTCAGCCACTGTGAAGTCTGGCTTCACTCTATCTGGGTCTTCCTTTACTTAAGTAAAGTCTATAAACTTCCAGTTTCTACAGGTCATTTGTTAAATTTATTGTAAGTATTTGGTATTTTTAATGCTATTGAGTGCAACATTGTTTAACAATTTGATTTTCAATTGTTCTTTGCTTATATATATAAATATACTTTGTATTTTTACACTGACCTTGTATTTTGACTCTTTGCTATATGCACTCATAAGGACAAGTAGCAGAACAAAACATGGCTAATGTACCAAATTAGAGAACAGGCTCAGAATCTGACAGAAATATGTCAGATTTTCGAGACCTTATACATATTATGGAAAAGGTAATATCTGAAGAAGGGAAATAGGCCTAATCTATGATGGATAGAGAGTTGGACTGTAAAGAAAGCTGAGCGCCGAAAAATTGATGCTTTTGAACTGTGGTGTTGGAGAAGACTCTTGAGAGTCCCTTGGACTGCAAGGAGATCCAAGTAGTCCATCCTAAAGGAGATTAGTCCTGGGTGTTCATTGGAAGGACTGATGCTGAAGCTGAAACTCCAGTACTTTGGCCACCTCATGCGAGGAGTTGACTCTTGGAAAAGACCGTGATGCTGGGAGGGATTGGGGGCAGGAGGAGAAAGGTATGACAGAGGATGAGATGGCTGGATGGCATCACTGACTCAATGGGCATGAGTTTGAGTAAACTCCGGGAGTTGGTGATGGACAGGGAGGCCTGGCGTGCTGCGATTCATGGGGTCGCAAAGAGTCGGACATGACTGAGCGACTGAACTGAACTGAACTGAACTGATGATGGACATATATTTTAGAATGTCTTCCAGAAGAGACTGAGAGAACTAAACAGAGGCTGTAATTAAAGAAAATATATGAAAACATTTCTAGGCAAAACAAATATTCTTAAGGACTATAAATGGGCTCAGCAGGAATGACAAAAAACAATACATTCTAAAGTAATTATACTGTTATTTTATAATTGAAACAGTTTGAATTATCTAAATCTTTAATAGAGTTATAAAGAAATGCAATATGTAATTAAATTTGCTTCATATTTTATATTTAACACAGATACCAAAAGTAAATGGATAAACATTTTCAAATCTCTAAGGAAAAAAAATTGAATCATAGTCTTCTATGACAATTAAAATTATACTTTTGCCATTATTAAAATATTATTTTAAAAATGCTACACAAAGAGATGCATCAGATAGTAAGAGTGGAGTTTCCTCTCTCTAAACAATTATATAAGTGGATTTTGAGTAAAGGGAATAGGAGGTCAAGAAATGAATGAAACTATAGAGAAGGAAATTCTCAATGGCCAATATCCTGTCCACTGAAATTGGATAACCAGTGACCAGGAGATTTTGCACATAGAAATACTTATTTCTGGTCAATAAATTCTCAGGGGAAACTCATTTCTATTAGTTTTTTTTTAACATCAAATCTCCACCTTCCAGCCACATGGAGGGACATGTGGGAAATGGCAACCCACTCCAGTATTCTTGTCTGGGAAAATCCTGTGGACAGAAGAGACTGGCATGCTACAGTCCATGGGGTGACAAAGAGTTGGACATGACTGAGCGACCAAAACAACAGCGACAATCCTTGTGAAGCTGGTGGCATGTTAGAGTCCATGTCTAGTAAGGTCTATAACACAACCGTGACAGGTCTTCTGAATCAGTAGCTGAGGGCTTAACCCAGTTTAGGATTTATCAGGATTGACTTCCCTTGAATGAACTGGTCAGGATAATCACCATATCACTTCCTTTCCTGGAGACTGTTTATAGAGTGACTGAATGCCATGCTCTGGGAGATACTCCTCTGGACCTTCTACAAGGGAAGCATGGTGAAAGAGACAATCCCATACTTATTCTTGGGAATAATATGATTGGGAAAAAATTATCCATAAGTGCCTTGTATTCCTGCACATTTTGGGAAGAGTTATTGGAGGCCTTTGTTCTGGGATATACTTCAAAGGAAGTTTGTAGAACAGTCTCGAAAAATAAGAATAATGTTCTCTGTGTCACAGGACAGGTTTGTTTCCTGATCAGAGTAATAAAGGTAATTTCTCCCTCCTGGGTAAAGTTGGACTGAGTCTTTTTTAAGGGCATCAAATAGGTTGCAAACTATAATATCATCATTTCCTCTCTAAAGCAGCAGGTGAATTCCTTAAATATCATCACACTGCCAAATTATATAGCAAAACCCACAGACTTTATGAAAATATGGTGAGATACCCAATGCTCAAAATTGTGATCAGTGTCACATTAACAACAAAATAGCCACATAATAAAAATAATAGCACAGCTTTAAGCCTGGTACATGATTAATAAATAAGCATTACAAATCAATATGGCACATTATCTTAATCACCAGTCCAAGTTTGATGCATCAAAGAGGGCACTCAAAACCAGTGCACTCGGACGACCCTGAGGGATGGGATGGGGAAGGAGGTGGGAGGGGGCTTCAGGATGGGGGGACACACATACACCTATGGCTGATTCATGTCAATGTATGGCAAGAAACACTACAATGTAGTAAAGAATTTAGCCTCCAATTAAAAAAAGAAATAATTAATTAATTAACTAAAATAAAAAGAACTTCACGTTTGATTGTGCATGCATGTACAACACCTTCTCCTACTATGTATGAGAGGAAGAGAATAAAAATTGGATAGAAAATGAGTGAATATAAAGAGAGAGAAAGAAAATAAACAGAACAGAGAACAAAGTGGAGTGAAATATAGGAGGCAGAGAGGAAAGCGGAACATTAAACAGAGCGGAGTGTGCTAGGCCAGGTTGGCTGCCAGAAGGGTTGAAACTTATGAGCTGCTGTAAATGGATATAAGGTTTGTTCTCTGAAATCAGACCAGAAGTTGGAATACCAGATTGTGATGAGTGCAACTACTCCTTTTTTGGTGTGTTCCTGTGTGCTGTTTTAATTTTTTGGATATTTTTGGATGGCTCCATTGAGTTGAGTGTAGTTTTCTGTATTCACCTCTGTCTCTCACAGATGAAACCACACATAAGCAGGCAGAATCTCTATCATGCTAAAACTGTTCCCTGATATGTCAATTGTTTGGAAAAATGTTGGTTTTCAAGACAAGTGTCATAGAAAAACTGATTGGATTCATCAATAAAAAGAAAACAAAACAAAAAAGAGCTTAAAGTTCTCAGCACAAGAAAAAAATACATAACTTTATATGGGGACAGATGGTAACTAGACTTATTGTAGGGATTATTTTAAACTGTATACAAACATAGAATCATTATGTTTTATACTGGACACCAATATAACAGGTCAATTTTTCCTCAGTTTAAAAAAAAAAAAGGATGGGTAAATAAATGTTGATATATCTGTACAAAATCATCATCATTGCCAGATAGATGGGTATTCTGAATGACTACTAATTCTAAGAGTCATCTCTTAATGGTTTAAAGCCACAAGGGCCTCAATTACTAAAATCAAGGGCACATTCCAAAATAATATTGTTCACAGGGATAGGAATGAAGAAGTTAGCCACATTTTAATTATTAGACAATACTCATTTCATGTTTTTATATTCAGCTATCATGATGAAAAGTAAAGGGTGTTAAGATGAATAAGTTGCACCATTTTGTTGAAAATTATATGCAAAATAAGTATTTCCCTAAATTAAAGTCATGTTTTCTTTGTTTAGATCTCACATTTTTTCCTTAAACATATATTTCATTAATCTAAAATAGTTTTTATAGTAATTAGCATGCTCAAGAAATGTTTCAGGTTCTGCTGCTCCAACTTTTCAAACTATAAAATCAAATCATCTCTGAGGCAACATGTGTTTCAGATTCAAAATAAAAGATAACATTGCTCATACCTTTAATTTGTTAATTTAAGGATCTTAATTTGCCAGTTGAAAGTCATCTAACATTTATAGAAGAAAATAAAATGAATCCGATGGAGTGGTCATAATAATTTTAGCTATAACTACCATCAACACCAGTTGTAACCCAAGGAATCAAGAGTCAACATCTCATTTCAACCAACTAGTAACAGCCCTTCTTTTTTATCATGGTGCTCAGTTGTCCTCAAGTAGCCTTTGAAGTTAACTACTGCTGCAGTCTGCTGAGATTATGCAAGTGTAAAGCCTGCTGTTCCAGTTAGCAATCGCTTTTAAGGGGGAAAAAAAATAAGTATTGGCACTGGTTCCTGTGGTTGACATCTTGTACATTTCACTTCAGTTTCAGTTTTTATTTGGATTTGCATGAGTTTCAAACCAGGTGAAAAATCATTTCATTATGGCCCAGCAGGAATACAAAATAATTTCACTGAAGCCCAGCTGGTTTGAAAAATGCAATGACAGAAAATCAGGTAGGTTTTACATGTTGGCAGTTTTGGAAATTGAAGCTTTACACATCTCTGATTACATTTAAATTAGGATTTATAGTAAAGACACAAGTTGTACCCAGTTCTAATGATCATACTGTAATTCTGGAACTACTACTTCAAACTTACAGCTAGTAGGACTGGTTTGGCAATGTTTCTTTCCATTAGATGCTTCCCAGGTGGCGATAGTGGTAAAGAACCCTCAAGTCAATGCAGGAGACGTAAGAGACCTAGGTGTGATCCCTGGGTCCAGAAGATTCCTTGGAGGAGGGCATGGCAATACGCTTCAGTATTCTTGCCTGGAGAATCCCATGGACAGGGGAACCTGGTGGACTATGATCCATAGGATCACAAAGAGTCAGAAAGGACTGAGAGACTGAGCAAACAGGCCTGCATGCACTTCCCATTAGCCTCACCTGGAGGCTGTTTAGGAACAAGGGTAACGCTCCGCAGTCATTTCTAAGTCTTGATCACAAAACTGAGAGTATAATCTGTTATTCGCACATCACTTAGTTATCCTTCAGTATATGTCAGAAGGTTTGATGTCTGCATTCTAAACTTATAAAATATTAATAGACATAAAGTATTGATTATGTTACTTCTTTTACAAGTTTGTGATTAGTGGTCTTGAAACAATTGTCATTTTCTCTGTATCTCCTTTTCTCTAACTTTTCAAATCATATAAAGATAAGGGTGATGAAATTACACTTTCAAGATAAATACACAATTAGTGTACAGTTCTATACACCATTAAATTCTCATTATATTTAAAGGGCCAAATAAATTAAAGTTGATTTAATCTGAACTACCTCTCCTTTATTTTGGGAGTTAGCTGTACACACATATTAATTTCATGACTGTTCTAATAGGCATCATTGCAAGTTAGGTTTAGATTTCCCCAAAGCACGGCAAATTGAGATGAGGTGACAGAAACTAGAGCTATCACTTCTAATTCACTTATTCATTCATATAGGAAATTCATTAGGAAAACTAAACCAAGAATTTTAAATTCATTTCATAATACATTCTACCACTCAAATCATATAAAACAATTAAGAAAACAGCCTTCAATATTTAAAAAGAATCCAAATATGTAGCCTGTTATCTAACTACAATGAAGATCAGTCAATTTGCTTTTATCCCACTTATATCCATAAGCTGCTTGTGGTGTCCTTTAGTCTTTGTCTATCTGTCTTACACTTTCATAATCTACAGATGCTTGAATTTTAACTGCTGTATAGATTCTTCATCACAGTTACAGCAACATATTTTAAACAGGTCTCAGTTATGTCAAATTCAAGTCAATTTTTTTTTTTGAGTAATTATTTTCTGTAAAGTTCTCAACTGCTTTCTCATCTTCACTCTGAATCAAAATCTCTTGTATTGATAGTTTTGTCACTTCCTCCTTCAATATTAATTTCAGATATATGTACTGAGGGCCTACTGTGTATCATGCACAGTTTTAAGCGTTGCTCAAAATGAGGAATATGACAAATTCCTGTTCTCAAGAACTTTACAGATGAATATAAAGAAGTTATCTCATTACTAACATAGACTAGGATCATAGTAGAAAATATGAAAAAAAAAAAAGAAAATATGGTCAGTTCTCTAGTGTGTGAGAGAACAGTGTGAAATTAGGCTTCCTATGGAAGGTCATCCTGGCACTGAGCTGAAAAAGACTCAGCCATCTTCAGGGACAACTTTCTTATCAGCAAAAACGAGCTGGAACTGCCTTTTACACTGGAATCTGTGAGTGGCCAGCCCCTTCCTAATTAACTCATTCAGGTCCTTGCTCTTTCCAAGAAAATGTCAGCACTTTAAAATTTGACATTTTAAAGGAACCGGAGCATTTTGACATCAAATCAAATATACGTTAATTAAAATTAGCCCGTGAAATGTCACAAAGATAAGTGAGGCAAAAGAATCTATGTTTTCTCCCCCACAGTTGCAGCAAATTATTTAATAAGGGAAAATAAATAAATAACTATGTGTAAGAGATTGCTAGCCTTTCATTTCCATAAAGAGAGGGACTGAGCTGCCTAATGTGGCTATGATTTCTTAATTTACTGATTCAGTATAATTTTTAAAAAAATTTCTGAATATAGTTTGCAATACTATTTTTTTTTTTTTACTTTTGCCTAGCAGGGACACAGTAAATACCAAAACAAAAATATAGGCAAACAAAAAACTCTATTTAAAATTTAGCATGTATCTTCAAAGAAAAGGATTGGAAGATCAAAATATTAAAACGATGAGGAAATTTATCCTTATGACAAGCTCATATATTGTTGTTATTTCACTTCAGACATGAAAATATTCTCAAAACCCAGCACCAGAACACAGATCAGTACTGAGGAATACTTGTCTAGATCATCAGTCAATCCCTAACATCTGCAGTAGATGGTGGAAATGGGAAGCTGAGGATTGTAGAAACCACTCTTCCATAGGGCTGTGGTGACTGCAGAATTGCTGTTCTGTGTAAGGAAGTTTCACTTTATGTTCTTTTTGCCAACAACAACAACAAAAAAAGCTGGCACGTGCCATCTCTCTCTACAAGGATTAAGTCACTAGCCACTGCAGTCACTGACCTTCAACACACACTGAAAGGAGTTCAGGGTGAAGAAACTTTTAGATAGATACTTTCTGGAGAAGATTTTATGAGCCTAGTTCTTGAATCTCCTCATATCTAGAAAATCACTAAAATCATTAACAGTGACACTGGCTCCTTGTGAGTAGCAGCAAGCTTCTGCCAAAATGTGTGCTTGACTGCATCATACCTCTCTCCACTAAAATAATATACAACACTGACCTCCCCCCTACCTCTTTGAATTAGTTTCTCAGAGTTATTGGAAATGCTGCCTCCAAGGTTATAATCTTCATTTTTTCCCAAATAAAACTTAACTCACAGCACTCATGTTGTGCATTTTTTTCAGTCAATACTTTCATATCCACCTGCCACTATAAGTTTGGAACAGTGGAGTTTTCCATTTATGTTGTACTTCTTTATATACAAGCAGTATTTTAAAATATCTGGGCCATAAGCAGAGCATATATTAAACCTATCTAGCACCTAGAGTAGGGGCTTCCCAGGTGGCTCAGTGGTAAAGAATTTGGCTGCCAAGCAGGAGACACAGGTTCGATCCCTGGGTCAGGAAGATCTCCTGGAGAAGAAAATGGCAAACCACACCAATATTCTTTCCTGAGAAATCCCGTAGACAGAGGAGCTTAGTGGACTACAGTCCATGGGATTGCAAAGAGTAGGACATGACTGAATGACTAAACAACAGCAAAGCACCAATAGGAGTATAAGGTATCTGATGTTTACCAGGGTATGATTACTATATTACTATATACATTTTATATCTTGAATTAACCTAATGTTTCCCATTTTTTCTTACTAACTTGCTTTCACTAATTCACACTTCAGAATATTCCAGAACAATTTTTGAGATTGCCTCAGTGTGAGACAGGAAAGTTTCTTACTACTTCTTTGGGAAACTCTCTTGATAAGAAAAGAAAAAAAAAAAAAAAACAAACATAATGCTATTCCTTTTAATACAAAATTTGGTATGATAAATGATAGAAAGAAGCAAAAGGAAGTTAACATCAGTTATAACACTTAATTTACAGTAAGCACAATTGAGACCACACGGAAAAGATACAGGAGGCCACATTAGTAAGAAATGACAACCTTTTATCCTACCTAAATATGTATCTCATAATAAAATACAATGGGTTCATCAGTACTATTTTTCTAGAGCCCACACACACACACACACACACACACACACACATTTGTATATGATATTTGTTTTTTCTCTTTCTGACTTTACTGTTATGACAGACAGGCTGTAGTTCATCAGGGGGTCAGAGGGCGGTTGAGGAGGGAGGGGACATGTGTGTACTTATGACTGGTTCACACTGTTGTGTGGTAGAAACCAACTCAACACTGTAAAGCAATTATCTTCAAATTAAAAAAAAATTAAAAATACGTCTATAATAACATGAGCCATGCAGGTTGATGACAAAATACTATTTCAGTGATGTATCACTTGACCATTATACATCTTCCATATTAGAGATCTGTCAATGTAAGCCAGTGAATTTGAAACAGATAGACAGGCCAAATTCATGAACTCCTCAGACAATGTGTGGTCTTTTATAATGTAGAAAATAAGGCAGAGCATCAGAATGAGTTGTGTAACATAAAGAACACATCTCAGAATGTAGCTTTGTTAGAAGATCATATCTATTCATGCTGGTTAAAGCTGCTACCCATACATCTATTGAATGATGTAGGACACTCATTATGAAGTAAATAATCTCTCAATTAAAAAATAAATAAAACCATGAGGAAGATTCAGGATCAGTGTCCTCTAGCAAAGATGATAACTCTCCGACTATGGAACTCACCACCCTGAGCTCCCTTCTGCTAGTCTGTCTCCCATTACTGATCCTTTTCCTTCTTTTCTTTCATGACAATGACCCTCCTTCTACATCACTCTCTCTTCTAGGTCTAAAACTCCACCCAGGAGACCCTGAATAACTTTGGGAGGATAGCACCCTAGAGAAGGATTGATACCATTGTTTTGTTGGCATACCTGTGTGTTACATTTACTACCATGATGGTAGTGAATATAAAATGTCAGTGACACTTGACAATGTGATCTTCAGACCAAAATCTCATCATCAGCTATGACTTCTCAAAGGAAATTTTGCTTTGATTTATGCGTCTATTCTTATGCATGAAATTTCCTTCAGAAACAAAATAATAGAGCAAAGATAAGTGTCCTTATTGAATCACTGTGCTGTGCTTAGTTGCATTTGACTCATTGCGACACCATGGGCTGTAGCCTCCCAGGCTCCTCTGTCCACGGGGATTCTCCAGGCTCCTCTGTCCACGGGGATTCTCCAGGCTCCTCTGTCCACGGGGATTCTCCAGGCTCCTCTGTCCACGGGGATTCTCCAGGCTCCTCTGTCCACGGGGATTCTCCAGGCAATAATACTAGACTGGGTTGCCATGTCCTTCTCCAGGGAATCTTCCCAACCCAGGGATCAAATCCAGGTCTCCCTCAGTGCAGGCGAATTCTTTACTGTCTGAGCCACCAGAGAAGCCCAAGAATAGTGGAGTGATAACCTATCCCTTCTTCAGAGGATCTTCCCCACCCAGAAATTGAACTAGGGTCTTCTGCATTGCAAGTGGATTCTTTACCAGCTGAGCTATCTGGGAAGCTCACTGAATTACTAGCTCTGCTCAAAATCAAATAAATGGTAATATCTTGTATTCAGTGATATATTCAATTCAGAATAGGTAGGGTCTTTCCTGGTGGGTCAGTGGTAAAGCACCCAGTTATCACTGCAGGAGATCCAAGAGACATGGGTTCAATCCCTGGGCTTGGAGAATCCCCTGGAGAAGGAAATAGCAATGCACTCTAGTATTCTTGCCTGGGAAATAACACAGACAGAGGAGCCTGGCAGGTTACAGACCATGGGGTTACAAAAGAGTTGGACATAGTGACTAAAAACAAACAAACAAACAAAATAATGGACACAACAGGATATATTCAGTCTCCTGCAGAGAAAACACATCATGTAAATGACAAGTTTTTAAGATTTGTGGGCATATTAGGAATCACAGTTAAGGACTTATAGAAAATTAAGGACTACTTCATGGCAAATAGATGGGGAAATAGTGGAAACAATGGCTGACTTTATTTTGGGGGGGCTCCAAAATCACTGCAGATGGTGATTGCAGCCATGAAATTAAAAGATGCTTACTCCTTGGAAGGAAAGTTATGACCAACCTAGACAGCATATTAAAAAGCAGAGACCTTACTTTGCCAACAGAGGTCCTTCTAGTCAAGGCTATGGTTTTTCCAGTGGTCATGTATGGATGTGAGAGTTGGATTATAAAGAAAGCTGATCGCCAAAGAATTGATGCTTTTGAACTGTGGTGTTGGAGAAAACTCTTAAGATTCCCTTGGACTGCAAGGAGATCCAACCAGTCCATTCTAAAGGAGATCAGTCCTGGGTGTTCATTGGAAGGACTGATGTTGAAGCTGAAATTCCAATACTTTGGCCACCTGATGCGAAGAACTGACACATTGAAAAAGACCCTGATGCTGAGAAAGATTGAAGGCAGGAGGAGAAGAGGACGACAGAGGATGAGATGGCTGAATGGCATCACTGACTCAATGGACATGAGTTTGGGTAAACTCCGGGAGTTGGTGATGGACAAGGAGGCCTGGCATGCTGTAGTTCATGAGGTCACAAAGAGTCGGACATGACTGAGTGACTGAACTGAAGTGAACTGAGAATTTTTCATAGTATTAGGATGATCACTAGATGACTTCACTAAAGTTCCCTGAAGGGCTTATTTACATAAGCAGGTCCCTGGCTCACAGTCTAGACCTATACAATCCTGGAGATTGTAACTGGAGGAGAGGTCTGGGATTTGTGTACTGGAGAGGGTTGCATGCCCTTCTCCAGGGGATCTTCCCAACCAGAGATCAAACCTGCATCTCTTATGTTGCCTGCATTGGCAGGTGGGTTCTTCACCACTAGCTAGATGCTTATTATGCACCCTAAATTGGAGTTTACATGAAGGGTATGGCTTCCTACAAAACTCAGTATCCTTTAACTCTCAGCAGACTTACCAGGTTCTGAAGTGGTGGCCACCACACCATTGTCAGACCCTGCTGGTTCCTCATCTAGGTCTTCCTTGGCTACAAGCCACTCACAGGATTGAGCTGGCAATTTGAGTGTATAAAACATCAGTTGCCTCATAAATGTTGACATGTGTCAGCAGAGGAGAAAAAATTCTTGAAGATTCCTAAAGAAAAAAATTTTTTAAATTCTCAAAAATTTCTTTGATGATACATGTGAAGTTGCTCAGTCTTGTCTGACCCCTTGCAACCTCATGGACAATACAGTCCATGGAATTCTCCAGGCCAGAATACTAGAGTGGGTAGCCTTTCCCTTCTCCAGGGGATCTTCCAACCCAGAGTTTAAACCCAGGACTCCTGCATTGTAGGTAGATTCTTTACCAACTGAGCTATACAGAGATTCTATTTGACTTGTTTTCTTTGACATTTTCTGTTTCAGAAAGAATACCAGAAATTGTTCTCTTGAAGACATTTGTAGTCTGATCAAACTAGACTTAAAATCACTAATATACTGAATGCTTTAGGAACATTTGCTAAAATAATTATACAAATTTAGAAATTGTTAGGAATCTTTAAAGAAATATACATTACACTTAGGTTTCAACTCTTTGTTCAGCCAGATTAAATATGCATTTTCCACAATAGAGATATTTTCAAAACATGTCCACACCATGGAAAATACACAGGTAAATACAGGAATTGTACTTTAACTTATATTTTGATTAAAAAGGAAAGATTGATTTATCTATGTTGCTTTGCTTTTAAAGTGTTACCTAGACTTGTCTCTCTTTTATTAAATTCAAGACTTGATGTTTATCAACAGTATTTTATCAATTTTCCAGGCCTGTCTGCTGCCCTTTGTTATTCCCTCACAGCTCATGTTATAGGTTTCATCTCCTCTATGGGTAGCACCTATGCAGTCATAGAGCAGTTTAGGAAAATGCTCTTGGTTTTGATTCCTTGCCCTATTTCAATTCTTGAAATTCGACTAGATTCCCAGTTTCTTTCCCATTTCCTCACGCTCAGTTTTTCACCCTCTTTTGACAATTTCTTTTTGTTTGTTTCCCATATAATTGCTTGCCAGTTTCAAATTTTGTGAAGTTTCATGTTCTAAAATTCACAATATTTCTTAGTGCTCTTTTACTGTCATGGGTTATGGGTCAATTCCAGTTTTGCATAGCCCAACATAAGATCCAATTCGAGAGCACTGATGGCCTGTAATGAAAATTTACTTTAAAGGTAAAACAAAAGACAAGTGCAAAAAGAATATTATAAACTTTGTGTGTGTGTGTGTGTGTGTGTGTGTGTGTGTGTGTGTGTGTGTGTGTGTTTTAGGGAGAATAAGCTACTTTTTTTTTTTTGAGGCCTGATAGACATAAATGTTTGTTAAAACAAATTATTTTCTCTAGCAGTAGATCAGCGTTAAGCATGTTTTATTTTGTAATGCAAATTTGACAGTACTTTCCAACTTTTTGAGAAAGCAGTCAGGCTATCAAGAAATTAGCACACTACTCTCCTCACTCTAGTTCAGATGAATAACTTGGCAATGAAATGAAGACATATATTGCATTTTGCAGCCCAGTGAGCTCGATAACAACTGCTTGAAGGACAAAAACAAATTCTTAAGAAAAAAGTGACTCTAGTTCTTCTATCAAAATACAGATGTTACACATCAGGGATAGGGTGTATACTGTCATTGGTGTGTAAGAATTAAAATTTCCACTATAGGATTTTCTATTTAGCTTGTATGTAAAAGAAACATAACTAAAAATATCATGTTGATATTTTTTAGTCAATATGTGAGATCTCAGTGCAATTGCTTTAATGCTGTGTAGCTTTGATATATTACTAGTATATTTTGATTGAAAGATGCACAAAAAATCATGACTAATATAATGAACATATATTCAATGTAAAATACGTTCTGAAATATATTATGGACTTTTACAATGAAGCAAGTCAAATATTCATTACCTAACCAACACAGATTGAATGCATTCTATGTAAGGTGTACTGCTTGGTACTGGTCAGTGTGTGACGTTAGGAGCTCAAAGTTTGAATCCATAGAGAAAGATACGTTTAAAGTTATGGTGCAATGCAATAAACAGTTTGATAGTGACAAGTCCAAGGTGACATGTAAGCATAGAAGACATTTGTGTAAGTCTGCTCGGGGCAGACTAAGCAAAATTGAGCTGTGTTTTAAAGGGTTAGCATGTTGAAGGGCAGGCTTCCCTGGTGGCTCAGATGGTAAAGAATCTGATGACATATAAACGACCCAATCAAAAAATGGCCCAAAGAACTAAACAGACATTTCTCCAAAGGAGATATACAGATGGCTAACAAATACATGAAAAAATGCTCAACATCACTCATTATCAGAGAAATGCAAATCAAAACCACAGTGAGGTACCATCTTATGCCAGTCAGAATGGCTACTATCAAAATGTCTACAAACCATAAATGCTGGAGAGGGTGTGGAGAAAAGGGACCCCTCTTAAACACTGTTGGAGGGAATGCAAACAAACTGAAAATAGATCTGCCTTACGACCCAGCAATCCCACCGCTGGGCTGAAGAAACCAGAACTGAAAAAGACATGTATACCCCAGTGTTCATCACAGCACTTTTACAATAACTAGGACATGGAAGCAACCTGGATGTCCAACGGCAGACGAATGGATAAGAAAGCTGTGGCACATATACACAATGGAATATTACTCAGCCATTAAAAAAGAACACATTTGAGTCAGTTCTAATGAGGTGGATGAAACTGGAGCCTATTATACAGAGTGAAGTAAGCCAGAAAGAAAAACACCAATACAGTATATTAACGCATGTATATATGGAATTTAGAAAGATAATAACGACAATCCTATATGAGAGACAGCAAAAGAGACACAGATATAAAGAACAGACTTTTGGACTCTGTGGGAGAAGGTGAGGGTGGGATGATTTGCGAGAATAGCATTGAAACATATATATTACCATATGTGAAACAGATGACCAGTCCAAGTTTGATGCATGAAACAGGGCACTTGAAGCTGGTGTACTAGGACAACCCAGAGGGATGGGATGGGGAGGGAGGTGGGAGGGGGGTTTGGGATGGGGTACACTTGTACACCCGTGGCTGATTCATTTCAACTTATGGCAAAAACCACCACAATATTGTAAACTAATTAGGTTCCAATTAAATACATCTTTTTTTTCTTTTTTTTTTTTAATAATCTGCCTGTAATGAAGGAGGTCCCGAGTTCAGTCCCTGGGTGGGGAGGATCCCCTGGAGAAGGGAATAGCAATGCACTCCAGTATTCTTGCCTGGAGAAGTCCATGGACAGAGGAGCCTGGTGGGCTACAGTCCATGGCGTTGCAAAGAGTCAGACGCGACTGAGCGACGACTAACACATATCTTGGGTTTATGTTGTAAGGCAAAAATAAGGGGTTTTTCAAGAAGATTCTATAGTTGATAAACTGTCAAGGAGTCATGTAGATGTTGATGTAGTATAAGAAAAGTACTGTTTTGGAGCTATAATATAGTGTAAGGGACTTCCTGGTGGTAAGTAAAAGTGGAAAAGGAATCAAGAAGTAGATTTATAAAAAGTCTCTGTGATACACAAGGGAGCTTTAACATAAGCCGAGAAACATTGTAAAATATACTAAAATGATAATTGATCAAATATTTATTTCAGAAAGCAATTCTGTATGCAATGAGGAAGATTGTGCCAAAGGAATGACCCTAGAGGAACACGAGTGACAAGATGCTTTTGTAATAGCACAAATTATTATTAAGTATAAATTAAAAGACTGGCAAAAAAGGGGCAGATTTGAAACACATTTTAACACTTAGAATAATATTACTTAGCACCTGTATTTAAACGACACCTTAAATGAATGGAAAATAAAATAAATGTATAAAATAAAAAAGAGTAAAATATTTTAATTATTCACAGAAGCTGAGAAATGTTATATATTGTAGAATACAGGGGACTAAAATTATGGGGGAATTGTTTCCTAAAAAATAGGACACCAATGATTCTTTCCACCCTTGTAAATGCATACTCATCTTCTCATCAAGAGATACAGTCTATCTCCCCTCATGCTGAATACAGTTTAATCTTGTGGTTTGTATTGACTTCTATAAGAATGATATTTAAGTATTAAAGAATTTATGTTTAAGAGTTATACAAATTGAAGGTAATGAATATACAACTCAAATTATAAACAGATGAGTCATGATTTGGAATTTCATCTAAACTAGTAACTCTGTTCACTCCTTGAAGTTAAATTTTGCATCACTGATTTTACTGTGTGGCAGCTTTAATTAAACAAATCACCATCTGATGCTTAAATTCAATTGGCTTTCCTTTTTGGCAGAAACTTTTAAAAAATATTTCTCCAGTTATAATTAATGTCATCCACTCTCACACATCACTTGTGCCTCTAGCAAGCACTTAGACATTATTCCTTTGAATTATAATTTATTATTCTTTGTAACTATCTTGTGTATATGACATGATCCTTTAAATCTAGATCGTGGTTGTTACAGGTTTAGTGTATTTATCTGCATATAAAATTGAAGAGAGTATTCACAGTTAGGAAACTAGACTCCTACTAGACTCCTAGCTCCCTGAATTCAAAAGAAGATAATGTGCCCTTTAAAGTAGATATATTACATATAATATGCATTATATAAATATGTACATTTTTCTCACATATAACTCTAAGTTTATTTTCAAAAAATAAATAAGGATAGAATATTCCATAAAAAATAATCTCATATTACATGAATTAAGTCTGAAAACATACATTTTGGAAAATGAGTAGATGAGAAATTTGAAAACAGACAAAAATGTTTTCTCTTCTACTTCAAAATGAAGTATTTATCTTAACAAATACATCAAATTAAAAAAAATACTATTGAAATATGTTTCTTAATATATAAATGTAATTTAACTTCCAATGTAATATAATTTACTTGAGGTTGGTAAATCTTAATTGAAAGTTAAGAGTACTTAGTTACAAAAGGAAGAAGAGACCAAGGAGGTAAATGCTTTGAATGGATACTTAAGTTCTTAACTTCATTTAAGATGTCAAATAAATATTCATAGTCAATATGTGAACAAAATTAAGAATGGATCTTACTAAACTTACTGAAAAGTAGAAAACTTTATGTTGTTAAGAAATGCTTTTATTGCACTTAATAAATTTTTACAAATTGATTGATAAACTGCACCCATTTAATCTGTACAATATCATTAATTGTGATGAATGTTTAAACCCAAGGAACCTCAAAAGCAATGAAGATAAAGTTCCATCCACATCAGAATTACTTGCCTTTTCCTCTGGATCTTCCTTGTTGCCTGTGGAAAATGGATTTCAGCTGATGCCTGTGGGGTTTCAGCCTGCTGCAGATATTCCCTTCATCACTGTCAGCTCTAGGGATGACTAGCTTGCTTAATCAACCTCCATTGTCATGCTAACCTTCCCTGATGGCTCGGGGGTAAAGAATCCATCTGCAATGCAGGAGACAGGGGAGACTCAGGTTCGATCCCTGGGTCCTGCGTTGAGAATATCCCCTGGAGGGAAAAATGGCAACCAACTCCATTATTCTTGCCTGGAGAATACCATGGACAGAGGAGACTGGCTAGTTGCAGTCCATAGGGTCACACAGAGTCTAAGTACAAGCACTAACACGCATCCTTCTAATAAATTCCTCTATTTATACCAATACATGCACAAGTATATAAAGATATACACTGATAAATAGATATCAACTTGCTAATTTGAAGTGAAACAATTAAAGATGCAAAACTAATCTATAATGCACCCATAATATTAACTTGAAAAACTAAGCCCTATCTATTTGTTTCTGACTTCAACTAGAATTTGTGACATTCTTTAAGAAGCACAATTGTTCCATATTCATATTTTGAAGCTAGAAGGTGAAAAGTAATTCTGTTACTAATAGAAAAGTATCAGAAATGATTATGACATTTCCATGTATCAGTCTTTTCACATATATAAGGCAAATGAGTTTTGTTCTAATACATTTTTCTGCTCTTTAATGTAAACTGGTTTGAAGTGAGTTGAATTTTGTCACAGTTTATATAGGGAATGTTTGATTATAAAGTGAGGTGTAAATGACATGAAGATTTCATAAGACTGTAAACAGAACCTAGAAATTTAGAATATTAAGGTACAGCAGGACTGTCCTTCTGTTCTCAAGAGATATCATCCCCATATATATACAATATAGCCTTAACTCTGCCAAGGAACAATGAGATACAGCTATTTGGAACTGAAATATATTATACATTGAGTTGATCTCCCTTTATTTTAGGGGTAGTTCATTCCATTCGTTTTCATTCCTGAGGTAAAGTAGAGAAAATGAACTAAGTTTTAGAATATAAATCTTTTATATTTTCGAATGTTTTACTATTTTATTTCTCTTAGGTTCAAGGAAGCTGGTTCAATGGTTAATGGATGGTTCTACCTCAAGTATTAAACTCCCCTAAGAAAAGACAACGAAATGGCTTATTTTATATCCAAAAGTTGACAAATGCTATACCTAAATTATGAAAGAGACTTTCTTTTTAACTTAAAAGCATTTTTAAATGAAGTATGCTACATTTTTAGAATTCAAACTAAATTCCACTTTAAGAAATTCCACTATTTCAAACTAAATTCTACTTTAAGAAAATATTATACCTATGAAATTCAATAGGCTTGTTTTCAGACATTTTCTGTAATATTATATCTAACAACTCAAGGGAAGTTGAACTGACAACTGCTTTCAAATGTATTTTGCTCTGAAAACTAATCCACTTGGAAAAAAGTTATATTAGCTCTTAAATCTTGGAGTCTCATTTTTTCCTCTCAGGGATTTGATGGGGCAGATTTCTATGAAAACAGGAAATAGATATTCTCAATGAGTCACTTTTTTGCTTTGATTCTGTCTTTAAGAAAATATTGTGCCCAGGTAGCCAATGAGAAGAAACGAAATGGTAATAGTTCCCTTCAGCACAGAATGTAGTTCAATATAGCTGTGTTTAAAAAGCCCATTTTCATCATAAGATCATGTCCATAAAATATATACCCAGATAATTTTACTTAAAATATACGGAGAATTTTTGTAGCACTTTCATTTCTAGTCAAGATTCTCTTAAGCAGGATGTATGTGGTGTTATTACAAATGATTTACCTAGAAAAATAGGGCCAATTGAACAAATTATTAATAATAGATTTTGACTTAGCTAATTTCCCAAGGGAATTTATACTCTATATTCAGTATCATCCTAAAACTGTTCAAATGAATATTGAAAATCTTGAGTTAAAATCCTTTCAAAGATTTTATACAATCGTTACCCTTATTATGATGTCTGCTCTGTAACTCTCATGTTTCCAGGCCTCACATATGCATTCTCTATGATTTTAAGGCCGTTCATTGGAAACATTATCTTTGGCTATTAGTATTCAGTGATCAATAATCAAATATTCACATTGGGTTTTGGTGTCAGAAGACAAAGTTGTAAATACATTTGAAAATCCACAGCTTCCATCACATCATAACTCTAACAAAATTGCAATTTAAATTATCATTTATACATAGAGAGATAGGAATATGAATAATTATCTCTCATGAAGCATCAATATCATGTCTTAACCTCACTAATATTTGTAATCACTAATATTTGTAATCAAGTATTTATGACCAGAGACTTAGACAGGGTTCTATTTGATCTAAAAAATAATGGCTTATACCAATAATTCAAACTACTGAATACCTTTAAAAATGTTTGACACACCTATTTTTTCACTTCAGATCAGAACAGTCACAAAGCATTTCCTTCCTGTGCCTAGGATTGTGCATCCTGTCAGGACTCAATAGCAGAGCCACATCTCAGATCTTGAAATGTTCAGGTCAGGATTGCAGTTCCTATGAGATTTTCAAGTACCGACCTCACGTCTCTTACCAGCAAAGACTAACTTTCACTTCTATCTCTTCTCTAGATACTTTTGTAATTTTCCCTTTCTTGATTCTGTCATATTATTTTTAAAAACTATTCCCCAGTATACTATTCTATTTTGAATTGCATCCCTAACTATTCTAGAGACTTCAGGTAGCCCTCAATATCTATTCTTTCCATTATCTTAGTGATACAGTCAACAATATTTAGCTTGATAAATGTTCACTTATGAATAAATATTGGGAACTTCCATGGAAATCCAGTGGTTAAGAATCTGTCTACTAACACAGGGGACACAGGTTCAATCCCTGATCCCTGGTCTGGGAAAATCCCACATGCTGCAGGGAAACTGACACTCTGTGTCACAACTACTGAGCCCACATTCTAGAGTCCATGAGCCTCAACTTCCAATCCCATGCACCACAACTACCGAAATAGCAATTTACTCCAGTATTCTTGCCTAGAGAATTCCATAGACAGAGGAGCCTGGTGCACTACAGTCCACGAGGTTGCAAAGAATAGGACACAACTGCCAAACTAACACACACACACATACACACACAGATTTGTCATGGGCTTCCTCAGTGGCCTAGTAGTAAAGAATCTGCTGTAATGCAAGAGTTGCAGGAGATATAGTTTCAAACCCTGGGTTGGGATGATCTCCTGGAGGAGGGTGTGGCACCCACTCCAGTATTCTTGCCTGGACAGTACTTTAAAAAACAAAGACACACTTTGTAAACAAAGATCCATATAGTCAAAGCCATGTTCTTTCCAGTAATCATGTACATATGTGAGAGTTGGACCATAGTGAAAGCTGAGTGTTGAAGAATTGATGCTTTTGAACTGTGGTGCTGGAGAAGACTCTTCATAGTCCCTTGGACTGCAAGGAGATCCATCCAGTCAACCCTAAACCAAATCAACCCTGAATACTCATTGGAGGGACTGATGCTGAAGCTGAAGCAACAATACATTGGCCACGTGGTGTGAAGAGCCAACTCATTGAAAAAACCCTGATGATGGAAAAGATTGAAGGCAAATGGAGAAGGGAAGACAGAGGATGAAATGGTTGGATGGCATCACTGACTTAATGGACATGAACTTGGGGAAACACCAGGAGATGGTGAGGAGCAGGGAGACCCGCTGTGCTGCCTGCAATGGGGTCACAAAGAGTTGGAAAGAGTTTAGTGACTGAGCAGCAACAACAACAACATCAAAATGATGTGTGCGATCTTCCAGTAACTTGATTTATAAGGAATCTGTTGTGTCCTTTTTTCCCTGCTCATTTCATCTGGATTAGGATGTAATGTAGGAACTTCTGCAAGCAGAAATCTTTGAACCATGAAGTGACAGTTGTAACTTTGTTGTTATTCAGTTGCTCAGTCATGTCCAGACTTTCTTATTCCTTACTATCTCCTAGAGTTTGCTCAAACTCACATCCATTGAGTCAATGATGCCATCCAACCATCTCATCCTCTACCACCTTCTTCTCCTTTTGTCTTCAAACTTTTGCAGATTCATGGTCTTTTCCAGTAAGTCTGCTCTTTGCATCATGGGGCCAAAGGATTGGAGCTTCAGCTTCAGTATAATTCCTTCCATTGAATATTCAGGGTTGCTTTCCTTTTGGATTGACTGGTTTAATCTTGCAGTCGAAGGGACTCTCAAGAGTCTTCTCTAGCACCATAGTTCCAAAGCAACGATTCTTTGGTGCTCAGCCTTCTTTATGGTCCAACTCACATACATACAGAACTACTGGAAAAATGATAGCTTTGACTATAAGGACCTTTGTTGGCAAAGTGATGTCTCTGCTTTTTTATACTCTGTGTAGGCTGGTCATAGCTATAACACTGTTCAGTTAAGTTCAGTTCAGTCACTCAGTCATGTCTGACTCTTTGCAACACCATGGACTGCAGCACACCAGGCCTCCCTGTCCATCACCGACACCTGGCGTTTACTCAAACTCATGTCCATTGAGTCAGTGATGCCATCCAACCATCTCATCCTCTGCCATCCCCTTCTCCTCCTGCCTTCAATCTTCCCCAGCATCAGGGTCATTTCAAATGAGTCAGCTCTTCGCATCAGGTGGCCAATATATTGGAGTTTCAGCTTCAGCATCAGTCCTTCCAATGAACATCCAGGACTGATCTCCTTGAGGATGGAATGGTTGGATCTCTTTGCAGTTCAAGGGACTCTCAAGAGTCTTCTCCAACACCACAGTTCAAAAGCATCAATTCTTTAGTGCTCAGCTTTCTTTATAATCCAACTCTCACATCCATATATGACTACTGGAAAAACCAAAGCTTTCACTAGATGGACCTTTGTTGGTAAAGTCGTCTCTGCTTTTTAATATGCTGCCTAGGTTGGTCATAACTTTTCTTCCAGGGAGCAAGCATCTTTTAATTTCATGGCTGCAATCACCATCTGTAGTGATTTTGCCCCCCCACCCAAAATAAAACCTATCACTATTTCCACTGTTTCCCCATCTATTTTCCATAAAGGATAAGAATATGATGGAAAGAGATGGGGTCTCTGATGTTAGAGGAATTGCTCTACAATTGCTGCATGCTTTCACATCAATCTTTGCTTATGTGGGATGAATATAAACATCTATCCAGCTTTTAACCACTATTCAGGTTTTATTGCTTGTTGTTTTTAACAAACAATTTTTATTGTTGGTTGTTTTTAACCACTATTCAGGTTTTATACTTGTCAGTTGAAATAGTATATTTTGGCCCTATTCAATTTTCACTGTCTTAAACATTAAGGAATCATGTAAAAGCATGATTTATGTGAAATTAATTCTGTCAAAACTTCTCTTAATCCAGTTAGTGATTTATGCCTTGAGTTGACTTCAGAATTATCTCTTCTGTGTTAAAGTTTCAATCACATCTAAAAGAAATTGAAATTGAATAATGTCAATATCGGTTCAGTAGCATCAATCAATTTTATAATGTTCAAATAAACAAGTTTTTTTGAGCTCTCTTCTGATATAGTCCCCTATTTGTGGAGAGTGAGAGCTGGCCAACTACTACTATTTTCTTGCTATTGGAAAGAAGACAAAATTTTGAATTATTTGAGTACACAGCCAAAGATCAAAGTCCTTATAAACATGATAACAGCTGAAAGCATTTGACAGAAAATGAATTGCCAAGGTAAGAAAAAGGATGCTGTAAATTACTTTACTCTGTAGGGCAAATTTTATGTATTTTGATTGCTTATATGTATAAAATAAATCTTGCTTACAATAAAAAATCTATAAAATACAAAATGATTGTATATAAACATGTATTCTGAGACACACATACACATATTTAATGGCTTCCCACGTGTCTCAGTGGTAAAAAAAAATGCAGGAGACACAGGTTCTAGCTCTGTGTTGGGAAGATCCCTTGTAGTAGGAAACGGCAACCCAGCCCAGTACTCTGGTCTGGAAAATTCCATGGACAGAAGAGCTTGGCAGGCTACAGTCCATGGGGTCACAGAAGAGTCTTACATGACTTAGTGATGGAGCATGTGCGCATACATTTAATATAATATATGATTCATTATAAAGTTGATGTGTTTCCTTTATTCACAAAATTTAGCTATATGCCATATGAACTAAAGTTAAATTGTCAGACATATAAATGTATCTCTTATTTTAAAATTTTCAGGATAATTTTCATCTGGAAATCGGAAGTGGAAAAATTTTCAACAGCAAAACTTCTAATGGACAGCTGGGCCTATTTTCCTCTGGGTCACAGTCTTGACTGAATGAGAATTGTCCTTTTAACAATTTGTTGGATATAAGACAGAAATATATGTCATTTATGTAGTTTTTATTTTTTATTAGTTATTATTTTTAATTTTACTTTATTTTATTTATTTTTATTTATTTTTTCTTTATCTTATTTATTTATTCATTCATTTTTTATTTATTTTATTAGTTATTAGTTATTATTAGTTCTTTTATTAGTTATATTCACTTTGAAATTTGATTTAACTATGTTTTATAGATACAGAGAAAACAAAAAATAGAGAAAATTTTATGATCCTGAATCAAATAACTGCATCATGTCAATAAATGAGTGAACTGAACTGAATTTCAATAATATAGAGTGTATGTGCTGTGTGCTTAGTCGCTCAGCTGTGTCCGACTCTTTGTGATTATATGGACTGTAGCCCACCAGGCTCCTCTGTCCACGTGGATTCTCCAGGCAAGAATACTGGAGTTGGTTGCCATGTCCTATTCCAGGGGATCTTCCCAACCCAGAGATCGAACCCAGGTCTCCCACATTACAGGTGGATTCTTTACTGTCTGTGCCACCAGGGAAGCCCAAGAATACTGAAGTGGGCAGCCTGTGCCTTCTCCACAGATCTTTCCAGCTCAGGAATCGAACCGGGGTCTCCTGCATTTCAGGTGAATTCTTTACCAGCTAAAGAATCTGCCTACCAATACAGGAGACACGGGTTTGATTCCTGGGTCTGGAAGATTCTCTCGAGAAGGAAACGGCAACCCACTCCAGTGTTCTTGCCTGGGAAATCTTATGGACAGAGGAGCCTGGCGGGCTACAGTCCATGAAGTGGCAAAAAAGCCAGACACAGCTTACCTAGTAAACAACTTACATACTATGTTCCTTTAAACAAAAGACAATTTTGCAGAATAATGTGCATGGTATGTTCCCATTTTTATAGAACATTAGTTAACACTTTAAAGAACTTCTCATATGAGTACACATTAAGAGATTTATACACATTATCCCATAAATTCTTATGTGAATTATGTGATAAAGGTTTTTTTTTTTTTTTTTTAATCATTCCCCACTGAATAAGTGAGAAAGTGTAGGCAAAGAGAAGTTGAGTAATTTGCCCAAAGTTACAATAATAATGAAGGGTGAAGCCACTTGAACATTAAAATTTTGAGAGCTTTGGAAGGGATCTGGAAGTCACTGAAATATAGCACTTATTATATTCCCTAAGCCTCATGACTGCTTTTTTCAAATAAAATAATGTCATTAGTTTTATGCTTACCTGTTTTATAACATTTAGTGAAGTCTCAAGAATTTCTGATGTACAAAATAGGCAGACTTATTGATAAATCAAATATATATATACATATGTGTATATTATTCACCCTTTTATAAGTAAAAGCTATCATTGTAAGTAATAGATCCAAATTTCTAAATCTTAAAAATATGCTTTACACAATATTAAATACAAGAGTAAAATTTTTTAAAGAAAAATGTTATAGTTTAGAGAGCTCCAATGTGTGAACATTTATATCAGATATTCATGTGGACTTATTTTCTTCCTTTCCATTTAAGGTGCAACAGTGTCTGCATTGTGGAATGGGGGGCAGCTCTCCTATTTCTGAAGAAACATTTTTATTTGAAGCATAGTGGAAAGCTGAACATTCAGAAATATCTGAGCACTGAAAACATTTTCATACCCCCAGACTATAGAGGCAAAGTGAATTTAATTTTGTATCCATTCAAGCAAAATACTGAGTTAACACAAATTGAGGTAAACAAGATACGAGTTTTAAAGAAAGCTAAGAGAAGCAAAAGCAATCACTTTATTATATTTTATTGAAAGTTTTGTTTATTATCAAAACACTTGTTTTGGGAGTAGGTTATGGGGCTATTGTTTGGGCTGTATCCTTGTTCCTCATTTAGAAAAGTGAAGGAAAATTTCCACCACTCTACCCAAAGTTGATTATATCAACATATGTACTTTGATCCAAGAGACCACTAATTTATTGGTTGGGCATTGAGTAGTTCAGCAAGAGAGTTCTGCATAGGAGGAATAACAATTTTTACTGAATGATCAGAGCCCTGATCACAAACACAGTGGAGGCAGAGACTACTATATTAAGGGCTGTATCTCTTTGCTTTATAACAATGCCTGACAAAGAGTAGTGATTTGTTCAATAATAATGGATTTTAGATAATTTGGATGTAAAATATGAGAAGAGAGTGGTAGCAATTTGTAGCAGGGACAGGAGCTGAAAGGTGAATTAAGATGACACATTAAACTTGAAACATGAGACAGGAGTTGCTCTAGTTAAGTTGCAAACTTGCAGGTTTGATTTAAAAGACATTATGCATTAGGTAAGGGAAAGCTATGGAGAACAGAGAGAAGATATTCAGTGGTAACTGTTATTCCACAAGCAGAGACTGAGAACAGCCTTGACAGATACTGATGAGAAACTGACTTGAAAAAGAATGCTTATAATAAGTAAATTGACCACTTTTAAAAGATAATTACTTCTATTAAGCAACAATGGCTCCTGATGAAAAGGAAATAAGTTTAAAAATAGAGAAAATGTGGAGAAAACAAAAATCCCTATAGATACTGTCATAGAGCTACTGTTTTTTTTTTTTTTCCTTAGTTGTGGTTTGGTCTTTCATTGGTTTTGTCTATTTGTTGTTCTCACAATAGAAAAATCTTGACTAATTTGTGTGACATACACATATTTCCAAACCTTACAACCCCAAATAACTTATCACAAATATAGTGTAATTTAAAAGACATTGTTATCGCAAGTCTAATTAAATTAGGAAATATCCATAATGGTGTATGACTTGTTATTAATACTAAGCATAATGAGACAATTAAAGTAAATGGATTCTGTGAAAAATGCCATTGGTAATTTTATAGGTTGCATAGAATCTATAATTGCTTTATAGTATAGTCATTTTCAAAACATGGAAAAGACTGTAAATAGCCAAAGAATCTTGAGAAAGAAAAGTAGAGCTGGAGGAACCATGTTCCTTGACATCAGACTATACTACAAGTTACAGTAATCAAGGCAATAGGGTACTTGCACACACAAAAAAAACCAAAAAAAAACAAAACAGGTTGATGGAATAGGCTTGAAAGCCTAGAGATGAACCCAGGCACCTATGGTCACCTAATCTATGGCACAGGAGGAACAGATCTACAGGGGAGAAAAAGACAGTCTCTTCAATAAGTGGTGCTGGGAAAACAGGACAGTTACATGTAAAAAAGTGTGAAATTAGAACACTCCCTAACATCATACACACATACACACAGAATTCAAAATAAATTAAAGACCTAAATGTAAGGTGGGACATGATAAATCTCTTAGAGGAAAACATAGGCACAGCACTTTTTGAGATAAATTGCAGCAAGATCTTTTTTGATTCACCTCCTAGTTAAATAAATATACTCTAATAAAATTAGTATAAAAATAAATGGACATAACTGAAACATTATTTTGTTGAAAATGCTTTTTAAATATTTGCCTGTAGAAAATATTTGCAATGTGATTGGTTGTCTAATATCTGAAAGAGTTGAAGTATTCTATTTTTAGACCTTCCCTGACTGAGGAAAGAATTCAAACAGACTGTGTCACTCCATCTGTTGAAGAACAGAGAAGCTCAGAAATTTGTTCCTCCATTGCATTGTCCTATAAATCAAGAACTAGAGCTCAGGTATAACTTTTTAATTTTTTCAATTTCCCTGGGAACAGGCAATAGTCTCTTAGGGTCTGAAACGTCCTTTTTTTCCAGTACATCTCACAGCATCATATAGAAATATGTTGCAATGACTTGCCAAGTTAGATGCTTGCTTAATGTCAGCAATTTTCTTTCTGAAACCAATTCTGCACTCAGCATCAGGAGAAAATATTGAAGACAGACTTTGTGCCCTTTGTGCTTGGAAGATTTATATTTCCTGGGATTAAAAAAAAGAAAGCAACCACATTTATCATCATGGGATCTTGAGAAGAAATAAGAAAAAAATGAAACACAGAAAGCATTTTATTATTTGAATATTCTTAAAAAAATGTCTAAAACAGCTTCTTATTTTACAAAATTGAAAAAAAAATCTAGTATTTGAACAGGGGAATCACTTCCTATGTGAAAAATTAAGATCTACTAACACTAAAAATGTCAGGAGAATTTATAACAGAGGAAGTGTTATCTTTATATTCTTATGTTCATGGCTGGAGGAGAAGTTTCAACTAATTGGTTCTAAAAAGTATTTAATTAACTTCAAAAAAATGTTGAATTTTTTTTCATTTATTTTTATTAGTTGGAGGCTAATTACTTTATAATATATTTTTATATATTTTTAAGCAAACTTCAAATTCTCTTTCTTACATATTTAGTAAAAATTGTTAGATGCCAAAAACTTTCCTGTGAGCTGTACTATTTTAAATATCTGTAGTGAATAAACTAACATATTATTTAAAAAAGGCTTTTGTTCACTTAATTTATCATTTAAAAATAATTTTACAACAAATAATTTTATCTCATCTTAGAAGAACTATTAATTGAACTCAGAATATTAGTGACAACTGTTACAGTAAGTCTACAGTAAGTCTATTTTTTCTATAGCATGTCCTGAGTTCAGTAGTTTACGTACATTATCCAATTTCATGCTAATAATAAACTTGAATTGTTTTACTAATCATACATTACATACTTGGGGAAGTGAGATGCAAAGAAATTAAGTAAATGCCCCACAGTTATAAAGATAAGAAACACAAAAGCATGGGTCAAACCCAGGTATTTCACTCTAAAACACATGTCCTTTCCAAATTATTTAATAGCTTTACACTATAAAAGAGAAAATCTATTAAATATTTTCACTGTACTTATAACTGTGATATAAACACTGAATTCTTGCCACTAATAATCTGGCAAGATCCATTTAAATCAAGTAATATTTACCTGAAGTCATTCCAACATCTTCAGGGTTTCAAAGGTGGCAAAAGATATTTTTTTAAATAATGGAATACAAACACTGAGATTAAAAACCTGGGTTTAATATATAGAAACTTAAATATGAATGCAAGTGATTATAACCACTGATGCTAACTTAAAAAATATAACAGGGTTGCTTTGTCAGTGTGGCAAAAGCAGAGGTTTATTTCTGGACAGCCTGAGATTTTGTTTTCTTTCCTTGAGCACCCGTTGTTTATTTGAGAGTGAAAGTGAATGTCACTCAGTCATGTATAACTCTTTGTGATCCCATGGACTGCAACACGCCAGGCATCCCTGTCCATACAGGCTATGAAGTTCTCCAGGCCAGGTTACTGGAGTGGGTAGCTGTTTCCTTCTGCAGGGATGTTCCCAACTTGGTCCAGGGATTGAACCTAGGTCTTTCTCATTGCAGGCAGATTCTTTACTAGCTGCGTCACCGGGGAAGACCAAGAATACTGGAGTGAGTAGTCTAGCCCTTTTGCAGTGGATCTTCCCAACCCAGGAATATTTTTTACCTGTTGCTTCTCACTTAAAACTCCTTTCTACACTTTCAGAGTCTATCCTGGAAAGATGGGGAGGGTTTTCTTTCCTACAATCTATTTATGCTTTGTCATACTGGTTTAATTTGTTAAACATGGCCAGTGTTTTGTCTGCTTCACTGGGCAACTTGATCTAAAACCTGAATTACTGCTCTCTTTGAACTCTGGCTGAGACAGCATCATTTTCTCCAGGAGCTGAGGTGAAGGATGACATTTCATTCTAGGAAGAGCTACTTTATTGTCAGGTTTAAGTGGAAAATATCTCCTATGACTCTTTCTATTTAATACCATTGAATGTTTTTCTGGCAACAAATTCTCAGCTACTCCTTAATCACATCACTCTCAATGATATGCTGGCTACCTACCCCTACAACATTCTGAAGTCCATCATTTTGCCTAACTTTCTTTAACCTCTTGTTAAGTTATACAAGGACATTTTCATATCCCCAGTGTGAATGCATGCATGCTGAGTCACTTCAGTTATTCCAACTCTTTGCAACCCTATGGGCTGTAGCCTGCCAGGCTCCTCTGTCCATAGGATTCTCCAGCAAAGAATACTGGAGTGGGTTGCCATGCCCTTCTCCAGGGGATCTTCCTGACCCAGGGATCAAACCTGAGTCTCCTGCATCTCCTGTAGCTCCTACATTGCAGGCAGATTCTTTACCTCTGAGTCACTGGGGAAGAAGCCCCCTAACTCCAGCGTCCTATCCCAACCTCCAAATAATTCCTTTTAATTGAATTATCTAATTGGTTCCTGTTTGTGTGTATATGGCATTTTATACTTAAGCTTTATTTTCCTTTTAAAAGATAAAAATCCTGCCAGCTGGAAGGGGGGTTTCAGGATGGGGGGACAGGTGCATCCGTGGCTGATTCATGTTGACTCATGGCAAAAAATCACAATATTGTAAAGTAATTATCCTCCAATTAAAATAAATAAATTAATTTAAAAAATCCCACCAGCACTGCTATGCAAAAGTCTATGCCATATATTATCTAATCTCTTTTTCAACTTTCTACTCTAAAATTAAAATCATGTTTTTTAAACAAATTACAATAGATCAAAATATTCTATAAAAAGTAAACAACAGAAATCTCAGTTAGATAGAGTTAGGAGACTAGAATGAGGTGTTCTCAAGCTCTGTGAAAATAGTGATTCCAACAGGAGGAAGAGATACTTCCTTCTTCCAGGCAAGGACTCAGCATATAAAAAAATCATGGACTCTTTACTATTGTTCTCCTTTTATTGCAATTCTCCACTAATTCTGAATAAGCCTTTTTTTTTCTTTTTTTTTTTTTCCTGGAGAAATAGCTGACATTCTATTTGTTTTAGGTCAACTATTCTCTATAGTGGTTGAATATGATCTCATTATTTAGGTTTGATAGGTAAACATAAATTACAGAATCCCTACCTAACAATCTATGCCATAATATATAACTGAACTTTTCAAAATTTTGTTTCTAGAGTATGTAATAAAAATAAAATTGTTAAAACTCCCATAATAAATAATCATCATAGTTAAATACCAAAAAGTAGTATAATATAGCAAAAACATATTAGCGTATCTTCCTCTAGATTGTTACTTAATGAAGGAGAATTAGCTCTAGTTTTGGAGCCATAATTTTTTCCTCTGTTATTCTTTCCTTTCACTTATTTAACTATATAATATCCCTGGTGATGGATCAAAAATCTGAAATTGCTAGCAAAATGTACTCTAAATTGGAAATGAACTCATGTTCATGTTTTCAAAGGTAAACATATTAATGACAAATGAAATGTCAGTAAAATTCATACAGAAATTGTTATATTTTTAATCTTCATACCTACATGCATATGGAGGAACCACTGATTAGAAACACTCTCAGCATTTGGTTATGCATAATTGATTAAAAGGAGTTACAAAAAGACTTGTTAAGATGAAAAAAATAGGAGTTCCCTCTTGTTCTCTATTCTCCATAGCACAAGAAATTCAGCTACAAAGAGAAGACCAAGCAAATGAGAACAATGCTCATTTTTCCTAAAGAAAGCAAGTTCGAAACCAAGTAAATTCTTCAAAACAGAGCCAACACCCCAATCTCACATCTATAATTTGCTTGAAGTTATTTTTAGTTATGAATCCCATATTATTCATTTACTAAGAGGTGACCTTAGAATGGGTTACCCTGCACAAACAATTACAAATGCTAAACTTCATAAATCATACAATCCAAAACAAATTTCTATAATATTCTGTTCCCTCTTTACTGATACCAATATAAAATACTTAAAATATGCAAAAAGAAAATGCACATAAAAGCAATAAAGAATTTTAAAATACTCTAAAGCATCTATGGAAATAATTTTCTCCCACTTTCAGTAGTTCAGAGCTGAGGCCAGATACTTTGTTTGATTATGTGCTTAATGTGCAAGATAAAAACCATTAATACAACATGCATATCTCAAAATACCTTAGGCTGTATAGTGTAGGGAGAACCAATCCAAAAGTAAGATAGTTTTCTGTAATAAAATGGTAAAAAGAAACTAATGAAAATTAGATACATGGCTTAGATGAAAATCCTGAAAATTCTCAAATGGTTTCTTAAAAAGAGTCATGTTTTGGTCAGGAAATTCATTGGTTATGACCTATATATTTATAATAACTACTAAAGCAATGAATCCATACATTCATTAATATTTTCAATAATCATATCTCAAACTTTCTAATTATATATCATTTGCAGAACTCTTCATATGTTTGTTTCATAGGTGGTTTTATAGAAATATTCATTAAAACCAAGGATCAAATGTGAATGATCAACCAAGTAACAGTTCCTGTAGGAAGACAAAAACTTTGCCTCAGTAAACTGATTCCAGGTGTCCCTTGTGAAAAACAATAACATATCCAAACAGATTAATCAATAACTGCACTATAACTACTCCATAAAACTCCCAATGTGCCCAATTCCTAACAAGGATTTTTTAATTTGTTTCACTATTTAATGCCTTTAACTCTATTGGGGAAGGAGTAATTTTTCTCATATATATTTTTGAGTTGCATCAATTATGTTCTAATGGTTGAAAAATTATATCGTTTTTAATTTTCATTTGAAAGTTGAAATATTTTTCCGAAGTAGTCTGATAGTTGGCTTAAAACTCAACATTCAGAAAACTAAGATCATGGCATCTGGTCCCATCACTTCATGGCAAATAGATGGGGAAACAATGGAAACAGTGACAGACTTTATTTTCTTGGGCTCCAAAATCACTGCAGATGGTGACTGCAGCCATGAAATTAAAAGATGCTTGCTCCTTGGAAGAAAAGCTATTACCAACCTAGACAGCATATTAAAAAGTAGAGACATTACTTTGCCAACAAAGGTGAGTCTAGTAAAAGCTATGTTTTTTCCAGTAGTCATGTATGGATGTGAGAGTTGGACTATAAAGAAAGCTGAGCTCTGAAGAATTGATGCTTTTGAACTGTGGTATTGGAGAAGACTCCTGAGAGTCCCTTGGACAGCAAGGAGATCCAACCAGTCAATCCTAAAGGAAATCAGTCCTAAATATTCATTGGAAGGACAATGCTGAAGCTGAAACTAATACATGGGCCACCTGATGCAAAGAATCAACTCATTGGAGAAGACCCTGATGCTGGAAAAGATGGAAGGCGGGAGGAGAAGGGGATGAAAAAGGATGAAATGGTTGGATGGCATCACCGACGGGATGGACTTGAGTTTGCGTAGGCTCCAGGCATTGGTGATGGACAGGGAAGCCTGGAGTGCTGCAGTCCATGGGACTGCAAAGAGTCTGACATGACTGAGCGACTGAACTGAGTCAGATCATGCATTTGAAATTTATTCATAAACATAATAGTTTTTAATTTATTTATTTTAATTTTTTTATTTCAAACTCCCAGTGGAAAGTTTGGCTACATAAAATGTATCTCATTGGATTGGACTCTGGAGCATGAATCAAATTGCACAGTTTTTTTTTTTTTTTTTTTTTGGTTCAATGTTGGGTGGGCAGCTTTTTGCACTTTTGGATATGGCGAACTTAATGTAGGAAGTGTGTGCCTCTGGGCATTGTAATGACAGGGTGGTGACCTACCTAGATGTTATTTACAGGCTAGTGAGCTCATCTCCAGCTGCCTAAGTGTTGTGTGACATCAGCTTACTCCAGGGGCTTGCTGTAGTCCATTTGATGATAGTCTGTGCCCAATAAAATGTTTGCCTATGAATGCCTGTCTTAAGTTCTGGTTCTTGGAAATTCAAATCATTAGGTGCTTAATTGGAGAAGAACTAAAGAACCTCTGGATGAAAGTGAAAGAGGACAGTGGAAAAGTTGGCTTAAAGCTCAACATTCAGAAAA
Source organism: Dama dama (assembly GCF_033118175.1). Classification (NCBI taxonomy): domain Eukaryota; kingdom Metazoa; phylum Chordata; class Mammalia; order Artiodactyla; family Cervidae; genus Dama; species Dama dama. The sequence continues at coordinate 58,606,590 of NC_083705.1, read as the reverse complement.
TTAAGATGATGACATCTGGTCCCATCACTTCATGGCAAATAGATGGGGAAATGGGAAACAGTGACAGACTTTATTTTGGGGGGTTCCAAAATCACTGCAGATGGTGACTGCAGCCATGAAATTAAAAGACACTCCTTGGAAGAAAAGTTATGACCAACCTAGACAGCAAACTAAAAAGCAGAGACATTACTTTGTCAACAATGGTCAATCTAGTCGAGGCTACAGTTTTTCCAGTAATCATGTATGGATGTGAGAGTTGGGCTATAAAGAAAACTGAGCGCCAAAGAACTGATGCTTTTGAACTGTGGTGTTGAGTCATGAGAGTCCCTTGGACTGCAAGGAGATCCAATCAGTCCATCCTAAAGGAAATCAGTCTTGAATATTCATTGGAAGGAGTGATACTGGTGCTGAAACTCCAATCTTTTGGCCACCTGATTCGAAGAACTGACTCATTTGAAAAGAGCCTGATGCTGGGAAAGATTGAAGGCGGGAGGAGAAGAGGACGACAGAGGATGAGATGGTTGGATGGCATCATCGACTCAATGGACATGAGTTTTGGTTAACTCTGGGAGTTGGTGATGGACAGGGCGGCCTGGAGTGCTGCAGTCCATGGGGTCACGAAGAGTTGGACACGACTAAGCGACTGAACTGAACTGAAGAAGAGTAAACAGGGATGCCCTTGGTGGTCCAGTGGTTAAGAAGCTGCCTTGCAGTTCAGGGGACAGGGGTTAGATCCCTGGTTGGGAAACTAAGATCCCACATGGCACGGAGTGACTAGAGGCCCTGTGTGCCACAATGAAGATCTTGCATGATGCAACTAAGATCTGTCACAGCCAAATAAATAAATAAATATTTAAAAAGAAAGAAAACAACAACAAAAAGAATAAACAGCATTTTTTCCCTGAAATTTCTTTTCTGTCTTTTCTCCACTTTTAAATATAAAGGAAATGTTTTTTTATTTCCCTATTTGTACTTTAGATTTTTTTCTCTCTGTCCATTTCTCATTCTCTCTTTCTCATCAATAGTTATTTTCAGTCTATCATATGTCCAGAATTACTGAATTAAATTCTTACAATGATTTTATTAGGTAAGTAGGTAGCAGTATCTTGCCTTTTTATTCCCCCCAACTGATGATGTGCCTAGAATTTAGACACTAGAGATATTTTCCCAACGTCGTTTATTTAATAAGCGATGGAGTTGAGATTTGAATCTGAGCTGACTGACTTTAGAGAGTAACCAAACTCTTAACTGCTCAAATGACCCTGCTTCCTCTAATTCTTCAGGGAGTCTGGTACTGGTGAGTAGTTGAGTATATACCCAGCTCTCTGATAGTCCATTTAGAGGCTAACTGTACCTCCATTTCAGGCACTGGACAGATCAGTTATAATTCTATATATGCAGAGAAAAGTGAAGTGAAGTCGCTCAGTCATGCCCGACTCTTTACAACCCCATGGACTATAGCCCACCAGCCTCCTCCATCCATGGAATTTTCTAGGCAAGAGTACTGGAATGGGTTGCCATTTCCTTCTCCAGGGGATCTTCCTGATGCAGGGATCGAACCCCAGTCTCCTGCATTGCGGACAATTTACCGTCTGAGCCACCAGGGAATCCCTATATGGAGAGGATGTATTTGAAAACACTGTAGACTTTTAATAATTTAATGAAGCTTATCCAGGTATGCAATGTTGGGACAATTCCTTTGCAGAGAGATTTGAGAAATGTCATAAGGATTTTAAACAAAAAGCAAAAGAACAATTAGGGGTGGTAGGAGTTTTGTTAGAAACTTATTCTGTTCCTTTCACCTGTCTACCCAATTAGCGTATTTCTAGGAACATATAGTAGGCTTCGTTTTGGTCTAAGCTACTCTGGTCCCTTGCTTATGGTCTTCTCTCTTCTATCTTGGATTTCAACCCTAGCAGTCCAACTGATCAACATAAGTCCCAGGGCAGGTGTTTCCTAATGAACTCTGAACTCTGATTCTGCTTCCCCCTCCCCCTTCTTCTTAATTCATGTTAGCTTTTTAATCCAAAGATAGGGACTTAACCTCTTTACAACCACTTTGTCTACTTATATAGTTGTTTACTTAATTTATTGTTACTTAATTTATTCTCAAGTAAGTTACTTCCAATTTCTCTTAGAAAATGCTAGAACTTTCTATGCTTATCTGTGTGTTTTATCTTTAATTGTTTTCATGAAGCCTCTAACTTTTTAATATTTTAACTACATAGAAGTATATTTTTTACATATCTGCATTCTCTAGACTGTTTATAAGAAAAAGTACAGGGACTAAACCTGATATTTCTACTTAACACAGCATATTACCTGGCAAGTCTTCAAATTTCCCAGTATTTAAAGACAAAGAATTAACTAATAAAGTAGAAAGAAAAGACATTCAAAATTAAATTTTAAAAATTTCATTACTGAACTTTAATTGGAAAAATTACAAGTTTAAATGAAGACTATAAATTATCCTTGGACTCCTTACATCTTTCTCCTGCCAAATTGTGTTTGGAACATTTTTACAAAATTAATTGTACAACATCTTTAATGAGTATTCTTGTTTGCAGCTTGTCATAATTGTTAGAGGCCATTATGATTCTGTCACGCTACTTCAATCACTTATTTGCATATAACAAATCTCTATGTTATTTGTATAATTTGATGAAAATGAGGACATTAAAATTAGTATATTAAAATTAGTTTCTTGAGGAAAACATATTTTATTACTCTTGAATGAGTTGCACGCCTTTGTTCAACTTTCTAAATATTTTCATTATAAAATAATTGTTTTCATAAGTCATTAATAAATATTAAATAAGATTATCAGTTGTTTTTGGCATTCAAATGCATGACTTTTTTCTTTAGTAGAAATGGTCAGGTAGTAGACATTGATTTGATAACTGTAAACTGAAATACATAGCTTTTTGATGTTAAAACCAACAAAGATCGGGATGGGGAATACGTGTAAATCTATGGCTGATTCATATCAATGTATGACAAAACCCACTGAAATGTTGTGAAGTAATTAGCCTCCAACTAATAAAAAAATAAAATAAAATAAAATAAAATAAAAAAACCAACAAAGCGAAAATTGTGAAGAGACACAGAATGTACAAATGACTTGGTTAGGGTTATCAAGAATAGCATTAAAGTGCAATTAATAAAACTACTCTTTATATATTACTTATGTGCTACACTTATTCGTTGTTCATGAATATACATATGTGTATGAGTGTGTGCATATGTGTGGCTATATATTTTTTATAAATCCCTCTCCTCTTATGTCTTTTTTTTTTCCTCTTATGTCTTCTATAACTTAGTGTTGAGAGTTGAACCTTCATAAAAACCTATGCATGTGGGTAAAACCTAGGATTATAATTATTCCATACTTAATTTTTTTTTAACATATGAGTATCCCAAAGAATCTTCAAACTAAGTAAATTATTCCCTGGTTGAGTAAGAATAATTTACATGAAAGTTCTAATAAAAGATATTCTGGGAAATTCAAGTTTGATGTTCTATAACTATTCGCATGTGTAGTAATTTAGCTGTCATCGCAAGATAAATAATTTTGAGAGAAATTAAATTGGCTCCAGGAAACAACATGATAATTATAATGTTTAAGGATGTAAATTTATGAATAAATGGTCACATAATAAGTAAAAACACTTCACAGGAAACATTTTTTTTTCTTAAATTAGACAACAATTTCATGGGGGCAATGTTTGTATGCAAAAAAATAAGATAAATGAATCACATATTTCACAATAAGTTTGACTGCATGACAAACAGCAGGTTTCCTTAGATTAAGTTTGCTCTTAAATAGAACAGGCCTTATGCTTCTTCCATCTGAACATATATAAGTAGATAGAGAGGGAAATGATGACAAGGTCACTGGGAAAGTAAATCCTGAACAGTAATAATGAATTAAAGTGTAGACACAAAGAATTTAAATGGTTAAGTGTGTGGGTATGTATTAGTTTTGTATTTCTACAGTAATAAAGCTTCACAAAGTGGCAGCTGAGAACCATGCAGATTTATTATCTTACAGTTCTGGAGGTTAGGAGCCTGATATGATCTCACTGGGCAAAACAGGTGTTGGCAGAGCTGTGATCCTCTCTGGAGGCTACAAAGGAGAATTTACTGCCTTGACTCTTTCAGCTTCTGGAGGCCACCTGCATGCCTTAGCTCTTGACCTCCTTCTTCCATAAAAGCCAAAAAGTTGCATTTCTCTGGAAATTCTTCCAGAATCACAACTCTCTTTCTGACCACAGCCAAGAAAAGTTCTCTGCTTTTAAGGATGTATATGGATGGCATAACCCATGCACTGGACATGAACTTGAGCAAATTTCAGGAGATGGTGAGGGACAGGGAGGCCTTGAGTGCTATAATCCATGGGGTTGCAAAGATCTGGACATGACTGGGTGACTGGACAGCAACAACAACAATTACACTAGATCCACCTGAATAATCCAGGATGATCACTCCATCTCAAGATACTCAATAGCATTTGCAAAGTCTCTTTAGATATATAAAGTCCATGTATGGACGCAAATAGGGCTTTCCAGGTGGTTCAGTGGTAAAGAATCCACCTGCCAATGCAGGACATGCAATAGATAAGGGTTCAATCCCTGGGTCGGGAAGATCCACTGGAGGAGGGAAATGTAAACCACTCCAGTATTCTTGCCTGGAAAATTCCATGGACAGAGGAGGCTTGCGGACTACAGTCCATGGGGTTACAAAGAGTTGGCCATGACTGAGCATGCACACAAACACAACTCACACATAGTAACATATACACATAAGTTACTATTTACATAAATCCTAGAGATGGCAACACAGACATCTCTCTGTGTGTGTGTGTGGGGTCATCCTTCTGACTGTCACAATGTTCAATGTCAGATTCATAATGAAATCTTTCTCAATAATGATTTTTTAAAGTATTGCATTATCTAAAAGAAGAAAGTCATATAACCTAATTATTTGATGATGGTTAAGAAAACTGTGTATGAGTTTTAACATGGTCATCATACAGTATACCAATTCATAGCAAAAGTTAATCAGGAAGCTCGCTAGCAGCTGTGGGGAAGGTGCATCCCTTTGCCATAAGCAATTCTAGTGAATTCTTAAGACTATATTTCAGTGGTGCAAAATGGAAAACATCTATGTAAAATATATGAAAAAGTCTATTCCTGCATATTAGATAATTATCTATGATAAATCTCACACTCCAATGGTCAAAAACATTATGTACTAATATAGCCAGGCTTTAAAGTTTTGACTTAAGTATGGCAATAGTAAGATTGTAGTTGAAAAAAGTTTGAAAAGGCAACAAAAAGCTGTGACATGATTCTAAATTTCTACAATCGTACTCTGAGTAAATCATTTAGTCACCTTACTCACAGATGACTCACAGAATTTGTCTCCTAGGCTAGAGATGTTGCTCTTTCATTCAAACACTTAGGGGGGAAACCGTATTAAAAAGTGACTCAAATGAAGACAGTATCCAATATTGTTCTTTTGTTCTCTTTCAATGTCTTTTTCATCAATGTCTGTTAACTGCTTTTTTTTTTTCCCACTTATTATCAAGCACTTTCCTATAGAACATAATAACTTATAGGAACACATATATGTGACAAATACATTTTCAGTTGTTATTAATATTTAGAATCCAATTAATTCTAATTGTGTAAATAAAGTATTTAGGTGTCCATAAGTCTTTAAAATCTATCATAAAGACTGTCACATGATTTAATTACATATGGGGTGGTGGGGAAGATCAGTTGAACATGTGGTACTAAATGTGTGGTGGCATAAACTGGTGTTTTTTCTGCATTTGAGAGCTCAGAACAATTAAAAGATCAATCATGATATGAAAAAGCAAAACTTATTCACAAAGCCAAGTCCGACTCTTTGTGATACCATGGACTGTAACCTTCCCAGATCCTTTGTCCCTGGAATTCTCTAGGCAAGAGTATGGGAGTGGGTTGCTACTTCTTTCCCCAGGGAATTTTCCTGACCCAGGGATAGAACTCAGGTCTCCTAAATTGGAGGCAGATTCTTTACCAACTGAGGCACTTAATTATAATATAAATACTGAAATTTATTCTTCAGATTTATTATGAAAGACTGTTATAATCATATAAGACTTGGAGAAATCAAATTCCTTATGCTATAATAAAGCCATCACAACAGGTAGATGGAGAGCCAAGATAATTTTATGGAAGAATTCAAATGCTGTAGAAATTTAAAAGCATTTTTAGTATTATCCAAAGGCAAAGAGTAACTTATATCTTTTATAACATTTTTTTTACCATACATTTAACAACAATTTAATACATAAGTCATAACTTTTCCTAATATTGCACTCATTTCACATGCCAGTAAAGTAACGCTCAGAATTCTCCAAGCCAGGCTTCAGCAGTACTTGAACTGTGAACTTCCAGATGTTCAAGCTGGTTTTAGAAAAGGCAGAGGAACAACAGATCAAATGGCCAACATCCGTTGGATTATCAAAAAAACAAGAGTTCCAGAAAAACATCTATTTCTGCTTTATTGACTATGCCAAAGCCTTTAACTGTGTGGATCACCACAAACTGTAAAATTCTTAAAGAGATGGGAATATCAGGCCACCTGACCTGCCTCTTGAGAAATCTGTATGCAGGTCAGGAAGCAACAGTTAGAACTGGACATGGAACAGACTGGTTCCAAATTGGGAAAGGAGTACATCAATTCTGCATATTGTCACCCTGCTTATTTAACTTATATGCAGAGAATACCAGGAGAAACGCTGGGCTGGATGAAGCACAACCTGAAATCAAGATTGCAGGTAGAAATATCAATAACCTCAGATATGCAGATGACACCACCCTTATGGCAGAAGGCAAAGAAGAACTAAAGATGAAACTAAAGAACTCTTTAGTTTCTCTTCTAAAGAACTAAAGAACTCTTGATGAAAGTGAGAGAGGAGAGTGAAATATTTGGCTTAAAGCTCAACATTCAGAAAACTAAGATCATGGCATCGGGTCCCATCACTTCATGTCAAACAGGTAGGGAAACAGTGGAAACAGTGAGAGACTATTTTGGGAGGCTCCAAAATCTCTGAAGATGGTGACTGCAGCCATGAAATTAAAAGATGCTTACTCCTTGGAAGAAAGGTTATGACCTACTTAGACAGCATATTAAAAAGCAGAGACCTTACTTTGCCATCAAAGGTCCGTCTAGTCAAGGCAATGGTTTTACCAGCAGTCATGTATGGATGTAAGATTTGGGCTATAAAGAAAGCTGACTTTGAAACTCTGTGGGAGAAGGCAAGGGTGGGATGTTCTGAGAGAATAGCATTGAAACAAGTATACTATCAAGGGTGAAACAGATCACCAGCCCAGGTTGGATGCATGAGACAAGTGCTCAGGGCTGGTGCACTGGGATGACCCAGAGGCATGGGATGGAGAGGGAGGTGGGAGGGGGGATCGGGATGGGGAACACATGTAAATCCATGGCTGATTCATGTCAATGTATGGCAAAAACCACTATAATATTGTAAAGTAATTAGCCTCCAACTAATGAAAATAAATGGAAAAAAAAGCTGAGCACCAAAGAATTGGTGCTTTTGAACTCTGGTGCTGGAGAAGATTCTTGAGAGTCCCTTGGACTGCAAGGAGATCCAAGCAGTCCATCCTAAAGGAGATCAGTCCTGAATATTCCTTGGAAGGACTGATGCTGAAACTGAAACTCCAATACTTTGGCCACCCGATGTGAAGAATTGACACACTGGAGAAGACCCTGATGCTGGGAAAGATTGAAGGCGGGAGGAGAAGGGGTCGACAGAGGATGAGATGGTTGGATGGCATCACGGACTCAATGGACATGAGTTTGAGTAAACTCCAGGAGTTGGTGATGGACAGGGAGGCCTGGCATGCTGCAGTCCATGGGTTTGCAAAGAGTTGGACACAACTGAGTGATTGAACTAAACTGAATCATCATTAAAGAGCCACATTTGTCATTATCATTTAATATTTTAACCCATGCTATATATCAAACCAAAAAGACAGAAGCAGGATGTAGAACTTCCTTAATGATTTGATAATTTAAATAAAAACCTACCAGTTTCCTATGTTTAGCATATTTGGGGTAGAATATTTTTTAATCCTCTTATAAATAATTCTGAATTTCTCTAACTCTAACTTCCAATACAGACATAGTGAAGCAGCTAGTACTCTGCTGACTTGTTATTTTGAGCTAACTTTTCTACTGGGAAATTCTATCTATCAGTAGAGTTCTTAAAAGGATTTGTTTTAAGCCTTCCACAGATACTCTGATATTAAAATCATGTCTGGGTAAGCAGGTGCATTCTGTGTAGTTAAGATCAAATTCTGCTATAAATATGCCCAGCCGTGTAATCCAATTTACTATTCACTTTGGAGTTCACATGAAGGTCAAAAGGTGCTTGGCAATATGTTTGGGATTAGGATTGTTTGTAGGTAATTTTTTCTCCAGAAATAATGTTATATTAAAGATAGGATGCATTATTTCTTACAAACTCTCCAAATCAAAAAGGGACTGCTTTACATTCTGATTTGTGCTGCCTTTTACTGTGTACATGCAGAATCAATTCTTTGTTATTATAGAGCCAATTATAGGACCAAACCATAATTTGTTTTTATTTCTTCTTTTTTACTCAATATCCTGACAATTGTAGCTAAACTCTGTTTTGTAATTTTAAAGAAATGTTCTAATTGTAACTTTACAAGCAATTTCCATTATTCTCGTTATATCTGTATTATATAGATTAAAAACAGTCACTAGCCACTAAAAGGGTAACCAGGGAATATACAGTCATAAAAATGTGCCGGATGGCATGCAATTACTGAATTGTCATTTAAATTGATCAGTGTTTTTTTTCCCCATGCCAGTGGTTCTCAGCTCTTAATCAGAGTAAACTGACAAGATTTTCATAAATACAGATAACCGATTCATACCTTCCTACCTGGAGATTCTTCTCTCACACATGCACACAAACATACACACACACACTACCCAGATGATACAAATGTGCAGTTGAGGTTGAGAGCTGCTGATCTTAGCGAGAATATATAAAATAGATGGAGTGAGTTATCATTGTCCACAAAATGCCAATGGTTAACGGATTTGACTGAAAGCTAGTTCTTAGCGTTTTAACAGATTTTGCCTCAAGTTTTAAGAAAGCATTAACATTTTGAGAGGAGGACAAAGAGGGAACATTTAATTAATCCAATTAGCTGCATAAGGGATGAGTGAGTATTGCCCACTAGATTGTGCTTTTCATGGAAGGAGGAACTCCTAATTTAAAATCTTTAGAAATACTTTTAGTGATGGGATAAATGAATAAACTTACTTGTTTTCATTCATTCCCAGCTTCAATGGGTTGTGGCTAATCAGAAAGAGCAAAAAACTTATTATGCTTTCTCTTTCCAAAAATATGCTTAAAAGTGATAAAATTAGCAAATTCCAATTTCATATGATTACTTTTCTATAGTAATAAGAATAAAGAATTTCATAATTCTTTGTCATTATGGCAAAAACTCTGCAGGTTAATAGAAAACTGTTATCAGGATTATATATACCTTGCATTATTTATACAAAATGACTTTTCCATAATTTAATAAAAATAATTGATTTCATTCTTAAGTATGCAATTGAACTTATAATAACCTGAATCTATAAAGTGTGTATATTTCTTTGATATACTTCCTTATCAAAATTTTCATAAGTAATATACATATATTACATAAAATAAAGATGAATTTGTTGATAGCATTCAAACCTTAAATTAAGAAAATCAATGTTTAATTCTTTATAGTAACTTATGAGTTGGATTGTGTATATTTTGTAAGTTCTCTGGACTTCAATTGCATATATGGCTATGTTTGTGTGTGTGTGTGTGTGTGTGCGCGCGCACGTGCACATCTGTGCTCAGTTGCTCAGATATGTCTGACTCTTTATGAACCCATGGACTGTAGCCCACAAGTCACCTTTGTCCATGGGCTTTCCCAGTGAAAATACTGGAATGGCTTGCCATTTCCTTCTCCAGGGCATCTTCCCAACCCACGTATCAAACCTGTGGCTCTTGTGTCTCCTGCCTTGGCAAGCAGATTCTTTACCACTGAGCAACAGGTTATGTCTACAGGAAATTAAAAATCTGGAAACAAAACAAAAGGTTGACTAAAAAATAAAACAAGACTAAGTTTGTGATCCCTAAAGTCTTTTTGGAAAGGCCAGCTAGGAAAGTTTGTGATAGACAGGCTTGGATTGCTGGGAGAGACAAAATATTTCAAAAGCATTTAGAAAGAAGGGGACAGAATAGAAAGCTGAGATATGTTTGCTTTAGTGTTTGTGAATTTAGTAAGGATCTACTACCTAAAATTTGTTTCATTTCTTGGAAATCTCTAAGGGTAAAACAAACAGTTCTCACATTTTCTCATCTCTACATAGATGAGGTAACACTTTAGTGTGAGTTTAATGTTTATTTATTTTCCTATTAAAATATATCACAATGCTTCTATATCATACTCTGGTGAAGGAGTTAAATACCTAGGACTATAGTGAACACTTGAAAGAGAGGCTTGTGTGTAAGGAAAGGAAAGTGAATTGAAATCCATGCCTGGTCGTTGAGAGTCCACTCTGGTTACACTCACCTCTGAACTACCTGGGTTTTGAGAAATGTGGCAGGAGATGGTGAAAGGATTGTATAGTTTGTCATCTTCTCCTGAATAGCCACCACCACCAATACCAATGCAAGGACAACACAAGGACAACCATGCAGGGCTCACACCAGCCAGTTATTCAGGAGGCATTTATCTCTACCAAGCAGCTAGACCCTTTCCTGCAGTTGGTCACATACATTGCCCCAGGGTCCCTATTAGCATTTTTAGTTAAGACCAACATCCTTGCTTAACAAAATGGTGATCTGTTTAATATTATCAGATATTATGCATTTTTAAAGAAATACCATCATATAAAATACATTGTTTAAAAGGAATCTATAAATTACCCAGGAAGTACTTACATAATTGAAAAGATTAGTAACTATTCTATGTCTCCAATGAAAGAACATTCCCTGTAACTATTATCTCCAGGAAAAACTAGAAATCTACATTGAAAATCCCTGTTTCAAGAAATTCAAGATCATCCTGTAAAATTATCATTGCTACTTACTATATAACTGGAACTGAGAGGAAGCATTAGTGGAATTTGTTTCAGCAATCTCCCCCCAAAGCACCAGTTGTCAATCTTTGATAAGTACCCTTTTGCTAAGTTCTATATTTTCTTGATCTGACTGAAAATAATCACTTCTCCTTAGAATTTACTCTAGTCTTCAAAATGGCAGCTTTTGACTCACACCAAATGAATAATTGGCAGAGCAGGGACTGTAAAATTAAAGGTGTTCAAAGATCTCAAGATAACATAAAACTTAGAAATCTAAAATAACTACAGCATTGTACAAATGCTATTTTCCCTTGTGTAGAAACTTTAATTTCTGGGCTGAAAGCACTTCATGCTAGTTCACCTCTTGAATCTATCCTTCTTTTGATGGAGGATTATGGGCACTACTAGCTTCTGAGCACCATGCAGTATCTGGCTAAAGGAAGAGGGTCCTTGTTAGGGCCCTCAGTCCTTCAGATGTTAACTCATTATTGATTTTTGCAGAAACTAACAACTGTGGCTGGCAATCTTTATTTTGGCTGGTCTTAATTTAATTCTGTTATTTCACTAACACTTTGTGGGCTGTACACTCAACGGTTACAGTTGACACACTTGTAAAGTCTTCTCCAGCACTGGAAGTTTCATTTTCACTTTTTGTATCAGAATCAATCACTAAAGTTCTTGTCTTTTTGTTGGTCTAGTATTCACATTGTCTGAATCCAAACTATATTCTGAAGAAATATCATCTTCTGAGACACAAGTATATATGGCGCTCAAACAATCAGAGGAAGTATCTATATAAAGTTCACCAAAAAAATTCTTCACTCAGAAGTTGCAAATATTATCTCCAATGGTCTGATATATTTCTCATCTGAATATCTCTCAATAATTAATCATGAACAAGATGTGTTGGCCAAGTTAATAAATTTAGAATTAATATTTCTACATTCTTGAATAAAGGCATATTATCCTAATACTGTTTTAATCTTGCTTGCCTCTCTAAGAACTTGAAGTCCTCATGATTCACCCTCAGGATAATGGCATGGTGTTCCTTAGAGAAACTCAAATGGTTTCATAACTGGCTCAGACTTGAAGCACAATACTTTCCCAAACAATATTCATGAATCACTGATACATTCTACCTATCCCAGGAGGATTTTACTTCTTTTTCCACAGATGTTTTTGGTCTTTCTTTCATTTCATTAAGCTCTGTATCTCTCAGGGAAACTTTCCTGAAATCTTCAACTGTCATCTGGGTCATAGCAATTGGCTCACAATTTCTTTGGGTATAGCTTCCAAGGAGACTGTGTGCCCTCGTTTTTTTTGCTGTGAGTGTTCTGTTGTACTAAGAGTAACATTACATGGCAGGGAGTCAGTACTGCTACACTACATCCAATAACGTATGCTGACATTTTGTTCTACAAGATTTATGTCCCAGCTTTGCTCTGTGGCACCCAGTTCAGCACTTGTATGCACTTATGTGACCGTCTATTTTTTTTTTTTTTACCACAAATAAAGGGGTACTTCTGATAAAAATATTATTTTTATGAATGCAAGACAACCCAGATCAGCAAAAGCCTAATATGTAAATTGATTATCATATCTTGCTAATTCCTTTTAATTTCTGGTGTCTTAGGTCTTCCAGACAACATTGCAAAAAATAGCATAGTAGCTAGTTTATTATGTTGTTTAACTTCATGGAAATGTTGGTATCACTTCTCTTCTAAGGATGTGTAGATTTTAGTGGATGCCATTCATCAAGTTTAAATTATTTTTTTCTATTTCTTACAATCTATGAATTTTTACATCTTAAACTATATGAAATTTTATAAAAGCTTTTCTACATCAACTGAATTGATCATTGTTTTTCCATTTTTATTAGGTTGCAGTGTTAAAGTACATCATTTCCTAGGCTATCTAGGGAGATCTGAGAGTGATTTAAGAATTCTACTAATTTTGAAAGTGGAAGAAATATTTATATAATATTGCATTAATTTATGAAGTATACTCTAATGTACCTCAAGGAATGCAAGTGAAATACTTGAATTGACTTTTGATTTGTTTGAGGCAGGAGGGGGGATCGGGATGGGGAACATGTGTAAATCCATGGCTGATTCATGTCAATGTATGGCAAAACCACTACAATATTGTAAAGTAATTAGCCTCCAACTAACAAAAATAAATGAAAAAAAAATAAAATTTTCTAGTATCTTCCCTTTGAATATATCCCAAGCTCTCAAAGTATATTGTACTTACATAGAAAAGTAAACCCATTAATGTATGTATAAATACAATTAAATTCATAAAAAAGAAATATTTTGTTCTACTTATTGAATAGAACAAGAGTTTTGTAATTTGACAGCTCCAGATTTTGGCTTTGCTAATTACTAGCTATGTAATATTAGGCAAATAGTTTAGTTTTCTGAACCTCTTTTGCCACACCTATAATTGAGACACTTGTACCTATAACATGAGTTTGTTGTGATATTTAAATACAATGATGTTTGTAGAGTGGTTAGCACCAGCCTTTAAACACACAAGTGCTAAAATATTGTTATTTTCTTTGAAGAATATGTATTGTGCATGTTTAAGATAAAAGGTACTCTGTGTGGTTGTGGTTTAGTCACTAAGTCGTGTCCAGTTCTTACGACCCCATAGACTTACAACCCATCAAATTTCTCTGTTTATGGGATTTCCCAGGCAAGAATACTGAAGTGGGTTGCCATTTCTATCTCCAGAGGTAGAGAATTGACTTGGGGGCCTTAAAAATTGAGTTGTGTGGATATTTTTCTCAGTTTTTGACTTTGGTAGCTATACTTATTTATTTACTTAACATTTATAAAATTTGTATAATTGGAAAATTAAAATCATCCTTGCCAACATTGTAGATGTCGCATAAGAAGTTAATTATGTCGTGTCTACAGATCACTTTGAACTCCAGGATGCCAATTAAATTTTAAAATATTTAAAAAGCAAATATGCAGACATTTCTGGTTTAAATTTCTATTAAGCCAGAGGAAAAAGTTCCTATATAACTAGTCATTCAGATTTTAAGGTATATGAGTCCATGATATGGTATTAATTTTTCTTTAATTTAGAGAATAATTCTTTTATATAGCTTTGTATATCATTATTTATACATAGGGTGACAAGGTCCTAGTATTATCATTCCTGCCATTTCACAACAGTCTTGTGATTCAGAATCCGCTAAAAATTGTATATCAATTTGGTAGACTCTTCATGACAAAATACCACTGGCTAGGTGGCTTAAAAAAGAGAATATCTTCAACGTTACAGTCTGCAGTCCAGGTGCCTGATATCAAGGTGTTGGCAGGCTTGATTTCTCCCAGGCCTCTCTCCTAGATGTGCAGATGGCTTTCTTCTCACTTTGGCTTCCCGTGTTTGCCTCTCAGGGTGCACACAGGCCTGGTGTCTCTCTGTGTCCTAATCTCTTTTAATAACAAGGCCAGACATATTAGACTAAGACTTACTTTAATTACCTCATTTAAATACCTCTTTAAAAATTCTAAATTTGGTCACATTCTGAGGTACTGAAGATCAGGGATTCCACACATAAATTTGATGAGTACTCAAATCAGCTCATAACACATTGTTTGTTCTCTACCAGAGAAAGCATGAATTCAACTTGAAGTCTTCATTTATTTTATGGAAAATCAGCAGAATGATACTGCATTTATACAAATGTAAAATAATTGATTTATTTCTGTCTGTGGTTATTGGTACCCACCTATGCATATGCATACATGAAGATGAGAGCTATAAAGCCAGCATATACCTGAACACATATGCTTTGGTGTACTTTGAAGATTGCCTTTCAAAGAGTTAGAACACAGTTTCACTGTGTTAATATGGAGTTAGATAGACTTCTGGTGGTCCACATATAATGTTATTTAGGATTAATTATTTCAGACTATGTTCAGTGTTGTGCTATTTTCTCCCAGACATAGAGATTTGATAATTCCTGAAGAAAGGAGAGAGGCTGAGACACTGAGAGAAAGAAAAAAAAAGATATTTGTGCTGTCACCCAATTTTAGAGTAATGTGGTGGTTTAGCTGCTAATTCATGTCCAATTTTTGCAACCATATGGACTGTAGCCAGCCAGTGTCCTTTGTTCACGGGGTTTCCCAGGCAAGAACACTAAAGCTGGTTGCCACTTCCTTACCCAGGGGATCTTCCTGATCCAAAGTTTGAATCCCTGTCACCTGCATTGCAGACAGATTCTTTATCACTGAGTCACTAGGGAAGCCCCTTTAGAGTAATAAAGAAGTTTTGAATTTGAGAGAAGATACATTCCGCCATTATTTATTAAAGAGCTTACTGAGATACACTTGATAGAAAAGAAAAACTGAACATATTAATATATGTAATCTGATAAGTATGGAATCATGCATATCCTTGTGAAACCATTACCACAAACATGGTAATATACAGGATCTTCATTCTAGATATGAGAACATAGATAGACTGAAACTGAAGAGATGGATAAAGTTATCCAATGCAAATGGTAAGCAAGAGAGCAGGGGTAGCTATATTTATATCAGATAAAACAGACTTTAAGCCCAAAGCTGTCACTAATGACAAAGAAAATCCTTATAGAATGATAAAAGGATTTTCCTCATTATGATTTTTATTTAAGTATAGTTGATTTACAATGCTGTATTAGTTTAACCCTTCAATCTTTAAGTTTTGGGAATCAGGATACAGAAATTAAGAATCTGGTGAATGAAGAACTCAGAGTTCAGTTCAAACTAAAAAAGAATTTGATGGGTTGTAATTGAGCAGACCTGAAACATATGAAAACTTCCCAGGATCCTGATATTTATATTGGACTCGTGGGCCCTGAGAATAATCACTTTGTTACCAGGGGAAGTCATTCTCTGTATTGCATTTTGCTTATTTCTTAAGCTTCCAGAAAAGTTTTGGCAAAAATTAGAGTCAGGTATAGGCTAAGTTCTGATCAGTGATAGAAGTGACTTATGTCCAATTGTGGTAAAAAGTTGGTATGGGGAAGGGCAAAACAAGATGTGTGAATCTATGGAAATGTGTGTTGATCCTCAATGTGTTAAAACAGCAATCAAATAATACTTTCTGGCAGAGGAAGCAAACACCGGATAGACATCAAAATCATACAAATATCATTCAGAAATTTTCAGAAATGCGTTGCAGAAAAGAATTTACTTCTAGAAAATGGTAATTATTTTATAGCATTGTAATTGGATAATATAGCTAACAGATACATATAGAAACATGAGATTTTCAGATATATCAATACCTGAGCAATAATTCCTGAACTACACACCATGATAGTGTTTTTACTGCAATTATGAAAAAGAGTAACATTTCTTTCTATACATACTTTTAATGTTTCCCTAAGAATATAAGGCTTCCCTGGAGGTTCAGATGGTAAAGAATCCGCCTGCAAAGTAGGAGACCTGGATTTGATCCCTGGATTGGGAGGATCCCCTGGAGAAAGGATTAGCTACCCACTCCAGTAATCTTGTCTGGAGAACTCCATGGACAGAGGAGGCTAGCAGGTTACAGTCTGTGAGATTGCAAAGAGTCAAACATGACAGAGTGACTAACAAGGAAGGTAGTGAAAGAAAAAAAAGGAAGAATCTAGCACTTAAAATTTCCTGCATGAAATCTAGTGGATGATTACATTTACATATGTATGTCTATCAAATCTTTCTCTCTGTGTATCTCCCTTTCTCTTTCTGTCTTTGTCTCTAAGGCACTATCAACACAGAACACCTAATTTTATAAATGTATCTTGTTTTTATCATCATGTGTGCCCTTAAAGTTAACACATCATTGGTTACTCAATTCAGCCCTTATCCAACTCCAAGACCAGAATCTCCTCCCACCTTGAAAAACAATAAGAAAACAAAAGTGAAAAAAACATTAATTGTAGTAAATTTCTAGTACTGTTTAACATATGAGCGTCTCAGAAAAAGAACTAGTCCATGCTTTATTAAAAATAGATTTCTTCATTAAAAATGAAATATTAAATGTTATCAGGTCACATTCAAACAAGGCATAATTAGATTACTTCAGTTACAATTAAAGTCATTCACAGCTTAAATATCTAAGGTTGGTTTATGCAGATTTTTTTTTTTTTTAGTTGCCAGTTTTTCACTCTGAAAAATTAAAAAAATAAGTATAAACCGATTACCTTAATTTAATACTAGCAGGATCCTGAACTTCGCTGTTTTCCTTAAAATATAATTTTGTAGGATAAATAGCCAATGAAAAGTTTCCAGATTTGGGAAGGCTTGATACAATATCATCAGTTCAGTTCAGTCAATCAGTTGTGTCCAACTCTTTGCAACCCCATGAATTGAAGCATGTCAGGCTTCCCTCCCAGAGCTTGCTCAAACTCATGTCGATTGATTTGGTGATGCTATTCAACCATCTTATTCTCTGTTGTCCCCTTCTCCTCCTGACTTCAGTCTTTCCCAGCATCAGGGTCTTTTCTAATGAGTCGGTTCTTCACATCAGGTGACCAAATTATTGGAGATTCAGCTTCAGCATCAGTCCTTGCAATGAATATTCAGGACTGATTTCCTTTAGGATTGACGGGTTTGATCTCCTTGTGATTCAAGGGATTCTCTAAAGTCTTTTCCAACACCACAGTTTAAAAGCATCAATTTTTCAACAATCAGCTTTCTTTACAGACAACACTCAACATCCATACATGACTACTGGAAAACTCATAGCTTTGATTAAACAGACCTTTGTCAGAAAAGTAAAGTCTCTGTATAGGTTGGTCATAGGTTTTCTTCCAAGGAGCAAGTGTCTTTTAATTTCATGGCTGTGTGCAGGTTCTCAGCTGCTAGCCAAGTCTTTCTGAGATCCTGGATGGTTGATATCCTCCAGGAGGCTCACAGCCTGAGATCAGCCCTCCAGAGGAGACATATAGCACACCTGAGATGGTGCTTCCACGGTTCACGCAGGAAACAAAGCAGCCAGGACTGGGGACGTCATTAAGATGCACAGGCCACCTGGGACAGGTACTCACCTAGCACTTGGTCACCTGAGCTCCTCAGACCTGGGAACGGCACAAAACTCACACCCAACCCACAGAGACTGAGACAGAACTGTGTCTGAGTGTCTCTTGTGGAGGTGTGGGTCAGCAATGGCCTGCCACAGGGGCTCTGGGTGCAGCAGACCTGTGTATGGCATAAACCCTTTTGGAGGAGGTCACCATTAACCCCACCATAGAACCACCAGAACTTACACAGGAATGGGGAAACAGGCTCTTGGGGGGCACAAAAAGAAACTGTGTGCACCAGGATCCAGGAGAAAGGAGCAGTGACCCAACAAGAAACTGAAGCAGACATGCCCATGAGTGTCGAGGAGTCTTTGACGGAGTAATGGGTCAGTGGTAGCCTGCTAAAGGGTGGGAGGCACTGAGTGGGACCCTTAGAAGGAGGTCGCCGTTATCTTCATTCCCGACACCATAGCTTGACCTCAGGTCAAGGGACAGGGAGGAAACGCAGCCCCACTCATCAACAGAAAATTGGATTAAAGCTTTACTGAGCATGGCCCTGCCCATCAGAACAAGACTCAGTTTCCCTCTCAGTCAGTCTCTCCCATCAGGAAGCTTCCATAAGCCTCTTATCCTTATCCATCAGAGGGTAGACAGAATGAAAACCACAATCACAGAAAACAAATTGATCACATGGACCACAACATTGTCTAGCTAAATGAAACTTTGAGCCATACAGTGAAGGGCCACCCAAAATGGACAGGTCATGGTGCAGAGTTTTGACAGAATGTGGTCCACTGGAGAAGGGAATGACAAACCACTTCAGTATTCTTGCCTTGAGAACCCCATGAACAGTATGAAAAGGCGAAAAGATATGACACTGAAAGATGAACTCCCCAGGTTGGTAGGTGCCTGACTACTATTAGAGAAGAGTAGAGAAGTAAATCCAGAAAGAATGAAGAGACAGAGTCAAAGCAAAAACAGTAGCCAGTTGTGAATGTGACAGGTGATCGGAGTAAAGTGTGATGCTGTAATGAACAATATTGCATAGGAACCTGGAATGTTAGGTTCATGAATCAAGGCAAATTGGAAGTTGCCAAATAGGCAATGGCAAGAGTGAACAACATTTTATGAATCAGAAAACTAAAATGTATTGGAATGGGTGAATTTAACTCAGATGACCATTATATCTACTACTGTGGATAAGAACCCCTTAGAAGAAATGGAGTAGCCATCATAGTCAACAAAAGAGTCCAAATGCAGTACTTGAATGCAATCTCAAAACGACAAAATAATCTCTGTTCATTTCCAAAGCAAAACATCCAATATCACAGTAATCCAAGTCCATGCCCCGACCAGTAATGCTGAAGAGGCTGAGTTGAACAGTTCTAAGAAAAACTACAAGACTTTCTAGAACTAACACTCAAAAAAGATGTCCTCTTCATTATAGGGGACTGGAATGCAAAACTAGGAAATCAAGACATACCTGGAGCAACAGGCAAGTTTGGCCTTGGAGTCCAAAATGAAGCAGGGCAAAGGCTAACAGAGTTTTCCAATAGAACATGCTGGTCATAGAAAACACCCTCTTCCAAAAACAGAAGAGAAGACTCTACACATGGACATCACCAAGTGGTCAATACCGAAATCAGATTGATTATATCCTTTACAGCCAATAATGCAGAAGCTCTATACAGTCAGCAGAAACAAGACTGAGAGGTGACTGTGGCTCAGAACATGAACCCCTTATTGCCAAATTCAGACTTCAATTGAAGAAAGTAGGGAAAACCACCAGACCATTCAGGTAGGACCTAAATCAAATCCCTTACGATTATACAGTGGAAGTTAGAAACAGATTCAAGGGGTTAGCTCTGAAGGTCAGAGTATCTGAAGATGTATGGACAGAGGTTCATGACAACATAGAGGAGGCAGTGATCAAGATCATCTCCAAGAAAAGAAATGCAAAAAGGCAAAATGGTTGTCTGAGGAGGCCTTGCAAATAGCTGAGAGAAAAAAAGAGAAGCAAAAGGCAAAGGAGAAAAAGAAAGATATACCCATTTGAATGCAGAGATCCAAAGAATAGCAAGCAGAGGTAAGAAAGATTTCCTCAGTGATCAATGCAAAGAAATGCAGGAAAATAATAAAATGGGAAAGACTAAAAATATTTTCAAGAAAATTAAAGATACCAAGGGAACATTTCATGTAAAGATGAGAACAAAAGATAACAGAAACTGTATGGACTTAACAAAAGCAGAAGATATTAAGAACAGGTGGCAAGAATACACAAAAGAACTGTACAAAAAAGATCTTCATTACCCAGATAACAATGATGGTGTGATCACTCACCTAGAGCCAGACATCTGGGTCATGATGATCTTTTTGGTATATTTTTTATGTGTATTCTTGCCATCTTTTCTTAATATCTTCTGCTTCTTTTGGGTCCATACAATTTCTGTCCTTTATTTTGCCCATCTTTGTATGAAGTGTTCCCTTGGTATCTCTAATTTTCTTGAAGAAATCTCTAGTCTTTCTCATTCTGTTGCCTTCCTCTGTTTCTTTGAGTTGATCACTGAGGAAGACTTATCTCTCCTTGCTATTCAGAATCCTGCATTCAAGTGGGTATATCTTTCCTTTTCTTATTTTCCTTTAGCTTCTCTTCTTTTCTCAGCTATTTGTAAGGCTTCCTCAGATGCACATTTTGCCTTTCTGCATCTATTTTTCTTAGGTTGGTTTTGATCGCTGCCTCCTGTACAATGTTATGAACCTCCATCCATAGTTCTTCAGGCATTCTGTCTATCAGATTTAATCCCTTGAATGCATTTGTCACTTCCACTCTATAATCATAAGAAATTTGATTTAGTTTATACCTGAATGGTCTAGAGGTTTTCCCTACTTTCTTCAATTGAAGTCTGAATTTGGCAATAAGGGGTTCATGTTCTGAGCCACACCCAGCTCATTTTCTGGTTTTGCTGACTGTATAGAGTTTCTCCATCTTTGGCTGCAAAAAATATAATCAATCTCATTTCAGTATCAACCATCTGGTGATGTCCAAGTGTAGAGTTTTCTCTTGTGTTTTTGGAAGAGAGTGTTTGCTATGACCAGTGCGTTCTCTTGGCAAAGTTCTATAAGTCTTTGTCCTGCTTCATTTTGTACTCCAGGGCCAAACTTGCCTGTTACTCCAGGTATCTCTTGACTTTTGCATTCCTACTTCTGCATTCCAGTCCCCTATGATAAAAAATACATCTTTTTTTTTTTTTTTTGGTGTTAGTTCTAGCAGATCTTGTAGGTCTTCATAGAACTGTTCAACTTCAGCTTCTTCAGCATTACTGTTTGGGTCATAGACTTGAATTACTGTGATTTTGAATGGTTTGTCTTAGAAATGAACAGACATCATTCTGTCATTTTTCTCAGTTTCAAAAGACAGTATAATAGTCAGTAGAGAAATGAAGCCTATGACTTTTCCTTCACTATTACAAAGATTTTGCATTACAATTATTATTCCAGCAAACCATTAAATAGATGTTTCAACTTTTTCTTTTATAGTAGAAATGAATTTCACATTATTTTGATATCACGTGAACATGACCTCAGAAGTATAAATGTGACATTGAGATGCCTTTTCACTTTTATTTGGTAAATAGAGACCAGAACCCTCAGATTCATGCACACATTCAACACTCTGCAATTCAAATGTGTTTGAAACTCTATTAGGAAGTAATAAGATTTTAGCCACATTTCCCACAACACTTTGGGGTACTGCTGCTTCACGAGATTTTCTCTAACGTAACCTTTCAAAATCAGCCACAAAAGCTCTTATTCCAGATCATACTGGCATTTGACCTTCGTAAACGTACACACATTAAAAGAAAAAAAAAAAAAAAAAAGGGAGATGCTAAGAGAGACACTTATCTGTTTCAAACTGCAGTTATACGCACAAGCTACAGAGATATCATGACCTATAAAGTTCAGAGTTGTGTTGATTCTTCCTAACAATTACCCACAGTTATTATGATTTTTCTGCCATCACTAAAAATGTCATTGCTGAGATAACTGCTTCAGTTTGAGATGGTGGAAGATTTAACAAGTAACTCATATATAAGATTGGGGGAAGGGGAAGAGGTTGATTTGATTACTGCCATCTCAAATTGCTATTGACCAGGTGATAAGATGTCTCATTCTCTTTGAATCTTTATCATTATTCAGACACTCTTCACAATGTTTTATCCTGATACAGTTCTTTGAAAAAGAGGTTTTTTTTTCTTCTTTTAAATTGGCTCTGAGATGGCCAATGTCCAATCTAATTATGTGATAATAAGTGTTAATGACAGTATTATCAGATGGTAACTGGGCTTCATTAATGTGTCTCATTATGAGTCTCAGCCTCTTGTGGAAGGTTTGAAGGAAGGACCTTGGGTGTTCCAAATTACATATGAATATAACATTTGTGGATCCATAACCAGGGAAAAAGAATGTATCAGAGACGTACTTAAGCTTTTTCTACAGGCTTTTCTTTCCCAAACCTAAGCGGTAATCAATTCCTTCATAAAATTCATCACAGACCTTTAACATAATGACCAAAATAAATAAGGCCCTGATTAGATGAATACTGTGTAAGACCATCTGAGCTGCCAACGTTAATATACTTTGATAGAGGTATACAGGAGCTCATGTACAAAACACTGCCAGCCTGTTTACCCATGAGGTTCAAACCAGTTAGACGGAGGAAACAAAAATATTTTTAACTGGATTCACCTACACAAGCATTAATATCCAAAGGGTTATTATAAAGTTATCATAGATTACAATTCTTAATGCATCCAAATAAACTTCTTATAGCTTCTATTTGAGATAATTGTGTGTGTATGTGTGTTTGTGTGAAGCATATATTAACAACTAACTTGCTGTAAGCAAAGAGAGTTGAGTGAAAGTCTTCAGTCGTGTCTGACTCTTTGTGACCCAATGAACTACACTGTTCATGGAATTCTACAGGCCATAATACTGAAGTGGGTAGCCGCTCCCTTCTCCTGGGGATCTTCTCAACCTAGGGATTGAACCCAGGTCTCCCACATTGCAGGCAGATTCTTTACCATCTGAGCCATGAGGGAAGCAGGGCAGTGAAAGTGAAAGTTTTGCTCAGTCATGTCTGACTCTTTGTGACCCCATGGACCATAGAGTCCATGGAAATCTCCAGGCCAGAATACTGGAGTGGGTAGCTGTTCCTTTCTCCAGGGGATCTTCCTAGGGATTGAACCCAGGTCTCCTGCATTGCAGGCAGATACTTTACCAGCTGAGCCACCAGGAAAGCCCAAGAATACTGGAGTACGTAGCCTAGTCCTTCTCCAGCAGATTTTCCCAACTTGGGAATCGAACTGGGGTCTCCTGAATTGCAGGTGGATTCTTTACCAGCTGAGGTACCAGGGAAGACTGCTGTAAGATTCAACTAAAACTTTAACGTTTACTTATGACCAAAATTTTGTCTTATTAATATGACCTAGATTAAAAATATGTGGGTAAGACATATCAGTCCCACACTTTTATATTTTTGAGAAATAAAACTTTGCTGTGCAAACAGAACATTCCCCTCCCACCACCGAGGAAAAATTAGCCCTGTTGAATAGACAAACGTAATTGAATCACCAGGGATGCTACCAGGTCTGCACTGTAATGAGATGTTTAATGGAATATGTTATTATATTTTAAAAGTAGAGGCTAGGTTAAGGTTTATATTTGCATTTGTGAGTATGCATGATTGCTTTCTTATATCTAATAAAATATTTAAATAAGGCTTGAACTTTCTTAAGGCCCAGGAAAGAGTAATAAAGACACATATGATATGTTTCAATATTTAAAAGTTATAAATAAAGTTAAACTATGAAATAAAATATGCTTTGTCTCTCACTTTGGCAAATATACCTTCTTAATAAAAGCCAGACTTGAACTACAGCTCCTGGATACTCAGAATTCAACACCAGATTCTGGGGACATGAGTTGAGTTGGCCCCCAGACATTGTCTCATAGATGCCTTGGAGGCAGGAGTTCATTGACCCATCTAAGCTCAGTCTACTACCATACCTCCTACAAAAATTTATTAGTCCCTATGGTCTCTCGTTTTCCACATTGTACATGTAACTTGTGTGACAGACCTGGGGGAGAGGAACGTGGACCCTGTAAGCAGTCTCAAAGCTAAGTCTCAAAGTACCACAGCATGATCTAAAAAAGTGGGAGCAAAGTGATGTCTTTAGCTCCCACTAGCCCCGTCCCCTTGACCATATAAATTCATTGTCCTATGGGGAGGAAGATGGCCAAAAGAACAGTCATACTGAAGCCCTCTATTAGCCCAGACCCACTCCAGTGTTCTTGCCTGGAGAATCCCAGGGATGACGGAGCCTGGTGGGCTGCCGTCTATGGGGTCGCACAGAGTCGGACACGACTGAAGTGACTTAGCAGCAGCAGCAGCAGCTATTAGACCAGAGCCCAAGGCAGGCTCTTCTCTGACTCAAGGCTACTGCATTAGTTTCCTAAACATATATTGTTACTTGTGTGTTACCACAGACTGATTGCAATTAAATACTGCTACAATGGAAAGATAATGGTCTGCATAATAGAGGGATCATTTGTTAGCTTATTCAGTAGGAAGAATAACTCTTTTTATAGAAAGTATCTAAAATGCTCCAAAACCACTTCTTTATTCACACATGCATTTCTTCCACTCTAGAAAGCAAGTAATATGTTTTAGTGATCAGAAAGAAGACAAATAAAGACAAATAGCAATAAGGAGGAAAAGAGAGAGCTCAAACTTCACATAATTGCAGAGACTATTCTAGAGGAGAAGCTAAGGAATAGATATTGATGTATGTGCTTGGAACAAGTACACATAGAAAAACTCAAATTTAATAAAAATATCCTGGGGAAAATATTTGTAGGAAAACAGGACATCATAGAATATAAGAAAATTGGATACCAGAAAGAAAAATATTGATTAGACCAATGTCATTTCCTTAGGCACTCTGATTAATATCAGTTCTTTAACCAAAGCAAAACTAGAGATTAATATAAGAAAGCCCAGTATAACTTTTTTATTTTACTGTATATATAGTTATGTTGATCAATTATATAGATTTTGATTCAGAATACAGGTTCATTTAAGTCTCAGTAGATACATTTTATCTATTTATAATTTCTGGGTTAAAGAAACAAAGCCTCTTCCATCTAGTGCAGTAATTGAATATTTGGACTAGATGATAATTACATGTCTATTGCCATTACAATTCTCATGCAAGATTCATCATAATAACACAGGTTGCATAGCAGTTAATAAAGGTCTCAATGAATACTATTTTGACTGAATGTTTTCTGTAAATCAGCAACACACCATAGAGGTAATAATAGGGATTTCATATTGACAATTTACAGAAGTGTAAATTTGCTACTTCTGTATCAAATTCACTTCTAAACATGGTATGTTTTATTTTTACTTTAAATTTATTTATTTTAATTGGAGGCAATTACTTTACAACAGTATGATGGGTTTTGCCATACATCAGTATGTATCGGCCACAGGTATACATGTGTCCCCTCCATCCTGAACCCCCCTCCCACCTCCCTCCACACTATATCCCTTAAACATGATATATTTTAGATAAACATTTTCTCTCAATATGAGTAAAATAATTCTTCCAGGCAAGTAAGAGGACTTTATATCATTACTCACATGCACCAAATAACATTTTTAAAGTTTTTTTTTTTTACCAATGTATTCTTAATTTACAGTACAACATTTTTAATCAAGCTTAGACTATTTCCATGTATAGGCTTGAAGTCCTTTAAGATTCAATGTGTGTGTTAGTTAATTGTGTTCATTCAACTCTTTGCAACCCCGTGAACTGTAGCCCACCAGGCTCCCCTGTCCATGGGATTTCCCAGGAAAGAATACTGCAGTGGATTGCCATTCCCTTCCCCAGGGGATCTTCCTGACTCAGGTATTGAACCTGGATCTCCTGCATTGCAGGTAGATGCTTTAACTTTTGAGCCACTAATAGTCACCTCATAATTCTATCCTCTTTTCACATAGGAAGTTTACAATAAAAAGTAAATAAATTGGGAGCTAGTCATGGGTCTCAAGAAAGTCACACAAATATCATTGCTTACTTTTCTCAAAAAAATATATATTTTACTTATTGCAATATATGGAAAATATCATGCTTAGAACTCTCTTAGGACTATATTTAAATTTTATCTGCCTAATGTTTCATGTTATTATAAAGACAAAAGCCATTTAAAAATGTACAAAAAGATATAAAAAGATGTCATCACTGCCCATGATTTTTGGTCCAGGAATGGTTAGAAATGTGCAGACAAGACATAGTATTTGTGCAGCCTACTGCATGTAGTAGATAAAATCAGGCTTCACCACCCTCCAAAGGTAGGTATCCAAAATTTCTCACAGTAAAATAAAAAAAAGTCTCATGTCCTGAAAAAAGACTAAGTCAGTGTGTTAAAATTAATATAATTGATTACTTTGAATATAGAAAAAATATTTCAATTTTTATCTCTTTGTTTCCTAAATTCACAAATATAGTTTGTGAATTATTTTCAAAGGACAACAAAAAGTAGAAGCTACCTGCACTTTTGGATGGTACCAAATATAAACTGTTGATAAATATGTGGGAAGTAAATGGGAAAGCTTTGTGGGCATGGAGTGCAGGGTTATATTCATGAGATCTGACTGGAGCTGTGGAGGTTGTAAGTACAATGTTAGTGAGAGATATATGTATTAATGGGCTTCCTTAGTGACTCAGAGGGTAAAGTATCTGTCTGAAATGCAGGAGACTTGCATTGGATCACTGGCTCAGAAAGATCCCCTGGAGAAGGGAATGGTTACCCACTCCAATATTCCTGCCTGGAGATTTCCATTGACAGAGGAGCCTCTCTGTCTATAGTCAGTACACAGAGTTGCAATTAGGACACGAGTGAGTGATTAGCACTAATCACTATACTTATTATTAATGAGTAAAGAACCCACTTGCCAGTGCAGGACACGTAAGAGATGCTGGTTTGATCCCTGGGTTGGGAGGAGATTCCTGAATGAGGGCATAGCAACCCACTCCAGTATTCTTGCCTAGATCCCATGGGCAGAGGAACTTGGCGGACTGCAGTCCATGGGGTCAGAAAGAGTAGGTCATGACTTAGCAGTGCTTGCATGCATGCGTACATACTTACTAATTCTTCTATAGTCAGCTATTATCCCTCTCTTTTTCCTGATGAAGATAGGGGAGTTTCATCTCCTGGGGTTTCAAAATGACTTACAGGGAGAGGAATTTTGTCATACTTGCCAGCTAGCCCATCCCTCTCACTATCCTTCACCTCTTGGAGCAAAAAAGAACAGCCCGTGAGACTGAAGTTATTGAGTCTGTCTTCTCCCCGTCTTTGCCTTGTGATGGAGAGTGGCAACCTCATGGGGCTTACAGGTAGAGTAGATCTACATTTATAATTAACAGGCCTATGACAGTTTTGTGAAATCAGTCATGAAATCAATCACTTTCATTGAAGAACTTCTCATGTATTTCCCAAAACAGATTACTTAGAGCAAAAATAAGTGAGTCCTCATTTTATCTTAAACACAAAGACTGCTTAAAATAACACAAAACTCCTTACTCAACTGTGTTTTGAGATGTGATGATAGATGAAAAGGGATCTAGAAAGTTCACCAGCTGTCCAGGGATTTGTCCATCTCTGTATAGAAGTCTTCAAAAGTGAACTTATTAATTAAAGGATGGATGATCTTATGAATAACATTTCAAGGCCTATGTGGGAGTTGCTTTACCTGTTAGTAACTCTTTTTTAATGTGGGGAGTGCCTCTTTCTGACTTGACATTAAAGTACCCATATTTCTGTAAAAGTGCTTTGACCTTTAGCAGAGTGGTATGATCAAAGGTATTATAACTGATATGAGTTTAGAAAAAAGCCACTTGGGCTTTTCAGAGTTTTAGAACTAGATATCTGTTTGCAGAAACAGCATCCCTGTATTTCAAGCAAAGATTTTGAAACAATTCATTGAGATATAAGCCTAACTTTTGGGGAAAATAATCAATGCACACACATATACCCCAACACAACCCTGCACACACACACACATGACACAAACTCACAATCTGATTTTCTGAAAATTTTCTTCCAAAAATGAATATTTCAGGAATAACATTGATGGGAAAAAAGACATATTTACATTATATAAAAAACTAAAATTTGTGGTTTTATCAATTTGAAGGTGCTCATTGATTTGACAAAGACAAAATATATTGCCAGTTTTAAACTTATCATTTTAATTTTTAGCAATTAAAAAAATGTATTCTATTGTCCTTAAAATTGGCAGTACAACAACATAATCACAGGAAACATGCCAAGAATATAGTTAAGGGGTTGGACATTTAAAACAGATTTCTTCTGAAAATAAAAGTTTCAGAGGAAAAAGAACCAGACTTTATTTCCATGGTCCTAATTGGCTAACTTAGATGCAATCAATAAATAAATAAAGACCTTCATATTTGCTAAAAGTCTCATTTCAGTTGCTTAGTTGTGTCAGACTTTTTGTGACCCCATGGACTGCAGCACGCCAGGATTCCTTGTCCATCACCAATTCCCGGAACTTGCTCAAACTCATGTCCATTGACTTGGCGATGCCATCCAAACATCTCAACCTTTGCTGTCCCTTTCTCCTCCTACCTGCAATCTTTCCCAGCATCAGGATCTTTTCCAATGAGTCAGTTTTTCAAATCAGATGGCCAAAGTATTGGGAGTTTCAGCTTCAGCATCAGTCCTTCCAATGAATATTCAGGACTGATTTTCTTTAGAACGGACTGGATTGATCTCCTTGCAGGCCAAAGGACTCTCAGAAGTCTTCTCCAACACCACAGTTCAAAAACATCAATTCTTCAGCGTTCAGCTTTCTTTATAGTCCAACTCTGACATCCATACATGACTACTGTAAAAACCATATCTTTGACTAGACGAACATTTGTTGGTAGAGTAATGTCTCTGCTTTTTAATATGCTGTCTACTTGGTCTTTAGCTTTTCTTCCAAAGAGCAAGTGTCTTTTAATTTCATGGCTACAGTCACCATCTGAAGTGATTTTGGAGCCCCCAAGAATAAAGTCTGTCACTATTTCCATTATTTCCTCATCTGTTTGCCATGAAGTGATGGGACAAGATGTCATGATCTTGGTTTTCTGAATGTTGAGCTTTAAGACAACCTTTTCACTCTCTTCTTTCACTTTCGTCAAGAGGCCCTTCAGTTCTTCTTCCCTTTCTGCCATAAGGGTAGTGTCATCTGCATATCTGAGGTTATTGATATTTCTCCTGGCAATATTGATTCCAGCTTGTGCTTCTTCCAGCCCAGTGTTTTGCATGATGTACTCTGCATATAATTTAAATAAGCAGGGTGACAATATACAGCCTTGACATATTCATTTCCCAATTTGGAACCAGTCTGTGATTCCATGTCCAGTTCTAACTGTTGCTTCTTGACTTGCTTACAAATTACACAGGAGACAGGTAAGGTGGTCTGGTATTTCCATCTCTTTAATAATTTTCCACAGTTTGCTGTGTTCCACATAGTCAAAGTCTTTGGTGTAGTCAATAAAGCAGAAATAGATGTTTTTCTGCAACTCTCTTGCTTTTTCGATGATCCAGTGGATGCTGGAAATTTGATCTCTAGTTCCTATGCCTTTACTAAATCAATCCTGAAAATCTGGAAGTTCATGATTCATGTAATATTTAAGCCTGGCTTGGAGAATTTTGAGCATTACTTTACAAGCATGTGAGATGAGTGCAATTGTGAGGTAGTCTGAGCATTCTTTGACATTGCCTTTCTTTGGCATTGGAATGAAAACTGACGTTTTCCAGCCCTGCAGCCACTGCTGAGTTTGCCAGATTTGCTGACATATTGGGTGCAGCACTTTCACAGCATCATCTCTTAGGATTTGAAATATATCAACTGGAATCCCATCACCTCCACTAACTTTGTTCATAATGATGCCTCCAAAGGCCCACTTGATTTTGCCTTCCAGGATGTCTGGCTCTAGGTGAGTGATCACACCATCGCTGTTATTACGGGTCATGAAGATCTTTTTTGTATAGTTCTATGTATCCTTGCCACCTGTTCTTAATATCTTCTGCTTCTGTTAGGTCCATACCATTTCTGTCTTTTATTGTGTCCATCTTTGCTTGAAATGTTCCCTTAGTATCTCTAATTTTCTTGAAGTGATCTCTAGTCTTTCCCATTTTATTGTTTTCCTCTATTACTTTGCTTTGATCACTGAGGAAAGCTTTCTTATCTCTGCTTGCTATTCTTTGGATCTCTGCATTCAAATGGGTATATCTTTCCTTTTCTCCTTTGCCTTTAGCTTCTCTTCTTTTCTCAGCTATTTGTAAGGCCTCCTCAGACAACCATTTGCCTTTTTTGCATTTCTTTTTCTTGGGGAATTGTGTTGATCACTGTCTCCTGTACATTGTCACAAATCTCTGACCATAGTTCTTCAGGCACTCTGTCTATCAGATCTAATCCTTTGAATCTGATTGTCACTTCCTTTGTGTAATTGTACGGGATTTGACTTAGGTCATACCTGACTGTTTTTCCCTATTTTCTTCAATTTAAGTCTCAATTTTGCAATAAGGTGTTCATGATCTGAGTCACAGTCAGCTCTTGGTCTTGTGTTTGCTGACTGTATAGAGCTTCTCCATCTTTGGCGGCAAAGAATATAATCAATCTGATTTCTGTTATTGCCCATCTGGCTAAAAATCTAATGTTTCATATATATACTATAGATATATACATATAAAATATGTATATGTATGTTTGGAGATATATATATGTATACACACACACACACACATATATTATGCATGCATGCATGTACAGCTGCTTCAGCCATGTCCAACTCTTTGAGAGTGCTCATAGGACCCTATGTACTGTAGCCCACCAGAGTCTTCTGTCCACGGGATTCTCCAGGCAAGAATACTGGAGGGATTGTGTCATGCCCTCCTCCAGGGATCTTCACAACACAGGGGTCAAATCTGGGTTTCCTGGTTTGGAGGTAGATTCTTTATTGCTCAGTCACAGGGGAAGACCTTATATTATGCATATATACAGATATATACATATATATGTACATACGATTGCAGATTTAATAAATGTTGACATTCTTAATTTTAAAGAAATTAAAAATGTGAGTTACAGAATCAGCCACTTTAATATTTTGCTTTAATGGTGAAACATGTTTTTGTAAGGTTAAATTACATACACTAGCTTACTATTTTCATCAGGGTAATCTTACGGTTACCACAAAAACAAAATAGAATAACAATAATGAAGTGCTTTAATCCTTACAAAAATTCAATTATTTTTGTCACACGTAAAAAGGTCCAAATTTTTCATTAATGCAAGCTAGTGGTAAAGAAGCTGTCTACTAATGCAGGAGACATAAGAGACATGGGTTCTATCCCTGGGTGGGGAAGATGCCCTGGAGTAGGAAATGGTAACCCACTTCAGTATTCTTGCCTGAGAATCCCATGGAGAGAGAAGCCTGGGGGGCTACAGTCTCTGGGGTCACAAAGAGTCAGATATGATTGAAGCAACTTAGGACAGTACCCAAAATATGTAGTCTAATAAAGCACAGAGTATAAGGTCACTGTCCACCCTGGGAAAGGAAAAAGTATGGCAATGATGACAAACGGAATTGACTTCAGTCTTTCCTTTGTGTGTAGTAAAAATTTTGGCCTTTTTCATAGAGAGATCTGTCCTTGCCCTCAGCTTCTGGGAGGTAAAGTATATCATACTTGATGGGAGTTATATATAGTGGCTGAGCATGTCTTAAATCTCAGCAAGAATAACAATTAACACTGGATGAATGTACGTAACCATCTAAACTCATTTCCTACCTAGGGCTTTAATGCACCTTTTAAAAATCATACAGATTTCATCGTATTTCAGAAATGCCATCTTAATACCCACTGTTACCAATTAAATAGCTTGCAAGTGCTCACTGAATATATGTCAGGAATTTCTACAACTTAAAACTTTTGACATATTTGATGTAATTGTATTAAAAGGTCTTAATGACCTGGATAACCGCATGGTGTGGTCACTCACCTAGAGCCAGACATCCTGGAGTGTAAAATCACGTGGGCCTTAGGAAGCATTTCTACAAACAAAGCTAGTGAAGGTCAATTCTAGCTGAGCTATTTCAAATCCTAAAAGACAATGCTGTCAAAATGCTGCACTCAGTATACCATAAAATTTGGAGAACACAGCAGTGGCCAGGAGTGGAAAAGGTCAGTTTTCATTACAATCCCAAAGAAGGTCAATGCCAAAGAATGTTTAGACTTCCTCACGAGTGCACTCATTTCACATGCTAGCAAGGTAATGCTCAAACTCCTTCAAGCTAAGCTTCAGCAGTACTTGAACTGAGAATTCCTACATGTGCAAGTTGGATTTAGGAAAGGCAGAGGAACCAGAAATTGAATTGCCAACATCTACTGGGTCATAGAGAAAGCAAGAGAATTCCAGAAAAAACATCTACTTCTGCTTCACTGACTACAGTAAAGCCTTTACTGTCTAGATCACAACATACTGTGGGAAAAGTCTGAAAGAGATGGGAATAACAGATCACCATACCTGCCTCCTGAGAAATCTGTATGCAAGTCAAGAAGCAACAGTTATAACCAGGCATGGAATAATGGATTGACTGGTTCACAACTGGGAAAGGAGTACATCAAGGTTGTATCTTGCTCATTTAACTTCCATGCACAGTATATCATGCAAAAGCCAGGCTGGATGAATCAAAGGCTGGAATCAAGATTGCTGGGAGAAATATCAATAGCCTCAGATATGCAGATGACACCTCCCAAATGGCAGAAAGTGAAGAGGAACTAAAGAGGTTTATGATGATGGTGAAAGAGGAGAGTGGAAAAGTTGGCTTAAAACCAACATTCAAAAAAGTAAGATCATGGCATCACTTCATGACAAATGGATGGGGAAACAGTGGAAACAGTGACAGAATTTATTTTCTTGGGCTCCAAAATCATTGCAGATAGTGACTGCAACCATGAAATTAAACGATGCTTGCTCCTTGGAAGAAAAATTATGACAAACCTAGACAGCATATTAGAAAGCAGATACATTATTTTGCCGACAAAGGTCCACATAGTCAAAGCTATGATTTTCCAGTAGTCATGTATGGATGTGAGAGTTGGACCTATAGAAGGCTGAGCTGATGCTTTCAAAGACAGAAATATAGATCAATGGAACAGAATAGAAAGCCCAGAGATAAATCCACGAACCTATGGACACCTTATCTTTGACAAAGGAGGCAGGGGTATACAATGGAAAAAAGACAACCTCTTTAACAAGTGGTGCTGGGAAAGCTGGTCAACCACTTGTAAAAGAATGAAACTAGAACACTTTCTAATACCATACACAAAAATAAACTCAAAATGGATTAAAGATCTAAATGTAAGACCAGAAACTATAAAACTCCTAGAGGAGAACATAGGTAAAACACTCTCCGACATGAATCACAGCAAGATCCTCTATGACCCACCTCCCAGAATATTGGAAATAAAAGCAAAACTAAACAAATGGGACCTAATGAAACTTAAAAGCTTTTGCACAACAAAGGAAACTATAAGTAAGGTGAAAAGACAGCCCTCAGATTGGGAGGAAATAATAGCAAATGAAGCAACAGACAAAGGATTAATCTCAAAAATATACAAGCAACTCCTGAAGCTCAATTCCAGAAAAATAAATGACCCAATCAAAAAATGGGCCAAAGAACTAAACAGACATTTCTCCAAAGAAGACATACAGATGGCTAACAAACACATGAAAAGATGCTCAACATCACTCATTATCAGAGAAATGCAAATCAAAACCACAATGAGGTACCATTACACGCCAGTCAGGATGGCTGCTATCCAAAAGTCTACAAGCAATAAATGCTGGAGAGGGTGTGGAGAAAAGGGAACCCTCTTACACTGTTGGTGGGAATGCAAACTAGTACAGCCGCTATGGAAAACAGTGTGGAGATTTCTTAAAAAACTGGAAATAGAACTGCCACATGACCCAGCAATCCCACTTCTGGGCATACACACTGAGGAAACCAGATCTGAAAGAGACACGTGCACCCCAATGTTCATCACAGCACTGTTTATAACAGCCAGGACATGGAAGCAACCTAGATGCCCATCAGCAGATGAATGGATAAGGAAGCTGTGGTACATATACACCATGGAATATTACTCAGCCATTAAAAAGAATTCATTTGAACCAGTTCTAATGAGATGGATGAAGCTGGAGCCCATTATACAGAGTGAAGTAAGCCAGAAAGATAAAGAATAGTACAGCATACTAACACATATATATGGAATTTAGAAAGATGGTAATGATAACCCTATATGCAAAACAGAAAAAGAGACACAGATGTACAGAACAGACTTTTGGACTCTGTGGGAGAAGGCGAGGGTGGGATGTTTCGAGAGAACAGCATGTATATTATCTATAGTGAAACAGATCACCAGCCCAGGTGGGATGCATGAGACAAGTGCTCGGGCCTGGTGCACTGGGAAGACCCAGAGGAATCGGGTGGAGAGGGAGGTGGGAGGGGGGATCGGGATGGGGAATACATGTAACTCCATGGCTGATTCATGTCGGTGTATGACAAAACCCACTGCAATGTTGTGAAGTAATTAGCCTCCAACTAATAAAAATAAATTAAAAAAAAAAAAAGCTGATGCTTTTGAACTGTGGTGTTTGAGAAGACTCTTGAGAGTCCCTTGGACTGCAAGGAGATCAAACCAGTCAATCCTAAAGCAAATCAAACCTTAATATTCATTGAAAGAACTGATGATGAAGCTGAAGCTACAAATCTTTGACCACCTGATGCAAAGAAATGACTCATTGGAAGATATCCTGATTCTGGGAAAGATTGAGAGCAGGAGGAGAAAAGGGTGCTGGAGGCTAAGATGGTTGGATGGTATCATCTACTCAACAGACATGAGTTTGAGCAAACTCCAGGAGATAGTGAAGGACAGGAAGCCTGGCATGTTACAGTCCACAGGAATGCAAACAGTCAGACACAGCTGAGTGCCTGAACAATAAAATCTAAATAATCTGTAAAAAAAAAAAATAGTATCAGGAATGTATGTAACATCCAGACTTTCTTCTGGAAATTAGTAAAAAATGATAGAGTAGAGAATACTGTAATTTTAGCAAAGTTTTATATTCTAGAGGTGTTATACCACACAATAGTTCATATCTTGAACTGTAGAAATCAACTGTCTGCATGTGAAAAATGCTATTCTACTTTCTAGTGGGAAAAACTTCAAAATATTATTTAATATTCCCATGGGCTTATGTTTTTGCCATTATACCATATAGATTTGCTGTGAAGCACACAAAAGCTCACATGCAATGCTCTTAGAAGAGTGCCTGGCACATGTTACACAATAAATAAATATGGCCTATTTTAATAAAAATATTGTTATATAATTAATGTTAAAAGTGAATATCTCATATAGAAAATGAAAAACAGATAAAAGAAAAAAATGAAAAGGATAGCTTTTCTTGAAATATATTTGACCCATGAACTATAGCTGGTAGCTCAGCTAGTAAAGAATCCACCTGCAATGCAGGAGACCCTAGTTCTCTTCCTGGGTTGGAAAGATCTGCTACCCACTCCAGTATTCTTGGGCTTCCCTGGTGCCTCAGCTGGTAAAGAATCTGCCTGCAATGCAGGAGACCTGGGTTTGATCCCTGGGTTGGGAAGATATCTTGGAGAAAGATACAGCTATCCACTCCAGTATTCTGGCCTGGAGATTTCCATGGACTGTATGGTGCATGGGGTCACAAAGAGTCTGACAGAACCGAGAGAAACTTTCACTTTCACTTCACAGCTTCTCTTCTGGCTCAGCTGGTAAAGAATTCGCCTGCAATGTGGGAGAGCTGGGTTTGGTCCCTGGTTTGGGAAGTTCCCCTGCAGAAGGGAATGGCTACCCACTCCAGTGTTCTGGCCTGGAGAATTCCATGGACTATATAGTCTATTTGGTGGCAAAGAGTCAGACACGACTAAGTGACCTTTACTTTCACTATACTAAGGTACAAGATGTTAAAAAAAAAAATCTTCTGAATGATTATATTACACATGAACATGTATCAAGTTGCTTTCACATTAAACAAAAGACTTGCCTGCACATTTCTAGAGTTAATTTTTCAAACAATACTCTATACCTGTTTTTCATCGAACTGATTGCCAGTTATATTTGGGAAAGTAATTATCACAAGATAGTTCATTATATTCCACTTTTCCTTCCCTTCTTCTCTGCACAAATAAAAGAGAGAGAGATGCTGCTACTGCTACTAATTCGCTTCAGTCATGTCCCACCTTGTGCAACCCCGCAGACGGCAGTCCACCAGGCTCCTCTGTCCCTGGGATTCTCCAGGCAAGAATACTGGAGTGGGTTGCCATTTCCTTCTCCAATGCATACATGCATGCTGAGGCACTTCAGTCATGTCTGACTCTGTGCGAACCCATGGACAGCAGCCCACCAGACTCCTCTGTCCACGGGATTCTCTAGGCAAGAATACTGGAGTGGGTTCCCGTTTCCTTCTCCTGAGAGAGCAATAGAGCACAATAAAAAGTATATAACTCACAAAGCAGAAATAACAGTGTGTGGAAATATTTTAAGCAAAATATTTTACAATATTATTGTAAATGTTTAGCTGTCAGTGAAGACATGAGTTCATATTTCAGCAACAATATATAATAACTGGATGTTACTAGGCATAGAAATATATGTCTCAGGATCTATATTTGAATAGAAAAACATAATGTCTTTAAGGAGTTTAAATTATGTAATGAATATAAAGCACTTAATAAATTACTTGATATACACAAATTGCCCAACTTTCTATAGTTATTATTATCCTAACCACAAAAATTATTTTGAAAACCAGATGAATCTTTTTAAGGAATACTAACTCTGACCAGTAGTTGTCATCAACAGAAGTTTCTCTCACTGGAACGTTTTGTTTTTGACTATATAGCGATAATTCAGCCACTATCAAATTTTTTATCCATTTCAGGAAAGAGAAAAAAAATGAAATTGGGTCATAGTAAATTCTTGGCTCCATTTGTTTATCCTTTTCTCTATGCATGCCCTTTGCCATGGAGCTCTGCAGTTCCTTTAGTAGTTCGTAAGTTGCAAAATTGCTCTCTCTTGATTTTGGGGTCACCCATGTTAAACTTGGTCTGAACAATAAAATGCAATCACTTGATTCAAGTAGAGCCTTGAAATGTGCTTGTGAAGTTCACTGTGACCATTTCATCTTCTCTCATTGCCCTTAGAAAAGCATGCAGAACCTGAGCAGTCCCAGTTCATGGGAAGTGGAAAAGATGCATAAAGCAGAGAATCACTTACCTAAACAGAGGTAGAAGAAGAGCTACCTCAGCAGACCATTAAGTTTGTGAAAAATAAATGCCAATTGTGCTATGCCATTGGGATTTTTATTTTTTCTTATGTAGTTTGACTAATATAGCAGTTAATAACAGTATTTACCATGACATACACATACACACAAATATGCATATATATATATATATATATGAAAAATATACTTTAGGTGCATTATTATCTCCTTTGTTCTACCTATGCAAATCTTTACAAGAGCAAATATGTTTGTTTAAAAAAAAGCAGGTAAAATTTTGAAATTCGAGCAGTAATCTTGTATTTATTCCTTTGTACAAGACATGTCAATATTAAAATATAAGATGACATGAAATTTTCAAATCCTGAACATGCCTGTCTTAAGTACACACACACAGGCACAACGCATACACAACCATACAATAGTTATCTCAAAAGCCTGACTAAAGCTTTTATCAGAATTTATTAGAACACAAATAATCACTTAAGGAGATATGGAAGGAGTTCTTGATTTTAATTAATTCTGCCTAAGAGTGTTTCAAAGCTTTGTAGAATTATTGCCTTCAGTAAATTTGGATAGATAGGGGGATTCAGTGATATTTCCTGAGGCAAGAAGTAGAAACCACATGATCATTCATTCTTCTTTCTATATCCCATAACCTAAGGATATGTGTGTGCATATATGTGTATTTGAGAAAAAAATTGTGTTATATTGATATATATGACTTACACCGTTTTCACATCTAAATGTATTCAATGTTAACTTTATCACTTTTTTCTTATATTTTCTTTTCTAATGTTTTTATTTTGCTTTCCACTCTGAAAAAGTTAATTTACAAAAATTTCATAAGATTATAGACAACTGCAATTAAAGCAAAATATCATCAACTAAAATTGACATTCTCTAGCATAAAAATATTGATTCTGGAATATTATTCTGGAAATATTAGTGAAGTTTAGAATTATTTGAATTCCTGGATACTGTAGTTCTGAAGCATACATGAGTGATGATGCAGATGTTTAAAGTTGATATGTTGTGCCACTTAGCTGCCTACACTTTACTGTAAAAGGTCTGATATTCTTTGCAGGACACTCCCTTGAAGTGGTATAAAAATGGACTAATCTATTCCCTGATTTTAATTCAATTCTAATGTTTATGTTCAGGAAATTATGTGAAAAAAAAAGAAAGCACTATGGTAGACAAAGTTATGTCCTTCTCAAAGGATCCCACCTATTAAAGCTTAAAACCTGTGAATATGTAAGTTATGTGGCATGATAGGATTAAAGTTGAAGATGAAATTGAGGTTGTAAACTAACTGGACTTAAACTAGGGAGTTATCTTGGATAATCTTGTTGAGTAAAATGGGCTCATTAGAGCCTTCAAAACATGGAAGAGGTAAGTGGGAGAATCAATACCAAAGTAATGCCAAGAGAGACTTGACCAGTCATTGCTGTCTCTCAAGATGGAAGGGGAGCACAATCCATGAATACCAGGCAGTCTCTAGAAGCTAGAAAATTCAGAAAATGAATTCTCTCCTAGAAACTCTAAAAACACATTCTGGTCTGTGGATACCTTGGCTTTAGTCAAACAAGGCACATTTTGGAGGTCTGACCTCCCGATCTGTAAGGTAATACTTTCGTGTTGCTTTAAGCGACACTTTCGTATTAATTTCTTACAGAAACAATAGAAAATTAAAACAGCTCCTGATAAACAGGAGACTTCCCCAAGCATAGTATACAATAGAGAGTGGCCTTTGTAGGATTGGAGGAGCAGGCTTGGAGAAATTTCAGCACAGTCTCCCTGTTGTCTCATCTTCAAAGCAGTATGGGGTCTGACAAAAAGGGAAAATCTTGCCAGATCACTGGGATAATTACCTTCTTTAGAAAGATGTGGCAGATTTTAATATAAAAGATCAGTGACATTCTAGCATTTTAAGGTAGATTAAGATTTCTCCCCGAGGAGAGTAACAACTAGGAGGCTTTACACACTGATCAAGTCCCAAGAGCTTGAATTGTTGATGTTTTTAAAAGCACATTTTCAGTTTAACAATTATGCTGGCATTTATTATAGATCAAAAATAGACATATTATTTCAGTTTCTAAAAAGGGGAACTTAAGAGTGATAAAACTAGCATTTTTGGAGTGTTTTTTAAGTTGTTTTATGAATCAGTGGATTTCACTAACTGTGTGTATGCACACATGTTTGCACACATTTGTGTGGGGTCTGGGGGGTAGGCATTGCGGCAGGGGTGCAAGCAGGATGACTTTAATCAAAAGCTGTAAATGCCACCAAATGATAAGAGCAGTTCCCCAGTGCCAGAGATTAAACAAATCATTTCAAGAATTGAGAGACCTGAATTGTCTCAATTCAAGGGCGGGGGGGCAAAAAAGGCTGAAGATAAAATTTCAAACCAGATTGGGCCATTTTCCACAGGAATGGTGCAAAGGTCCAGGAAGAAATTTAGGGAACCAAAAACACCAGGGTAGTCATTTTTTGTCTGATCTCTAGAAGAAGATGACTTCCCTGAGGACTTTCTTTCAATGACATAGCCCAGCTGCACATAGAATCAACACCAGCTACAAAATTTTGTGAGGCTCAGTTCAAAATAATGATGGAAGTCTCCTTATTCAAAAATCGTTAAGGATTGCAAGATGGTGACAAGAGAGCACTAATCCAAATGAGAGGCTCTTTGTACGCTGGCACCCTGGGTGAGCACATAGGTGGTACACCGTGAAGTCAAGCTGCAGTGGAATGGTGTATAAGGAAGGTCTGGGCTGAGGCTGGGAAAGGACTTGATGAAGCTGCCTTTTACACCCCTGTTGTGTTTCTTTCTCCCGTGGGACCTGGGGGAGAATCCATGTGTTCCTGAACACTAGACTGCGGTCTGGAAGGGACCGAAAATGGACAGGTGCCTGTTTTGCTTTCCATGGGGGTGATAACTGTGTGAAGTGGTTGAAGCCCCAGCTAATTTCTGGTATTGAGAGCCCAAGCCACATGCAGGAGTGGCTGAGTCCCACCAGCAGTAGCACCTGAAGAACAGACTGTCCTTCTCAGCCCCTCCCAGCATCCGTATCCCAGTACATCACAGACATCAACAGTGAAGACAGCAGAGGGTGACCAGGGCCCAGCTGACCTTCTCTGAGTACCATAAAACAGTGCCTATGGCCCCGGAATATGGATATTTTAGTAAAACAGTAAACCTAAAAAATCTGTAATATTTACTTAATTCATAAGTTCATTAGAATAATTGAATAACTCTCCACTTTCTAGCTTATAACAGTGTAAACATGTTCATTTTATGGTTTGTAAGTTTCATGTTTAAAAAAATACAATTTTAATTTTCTTTTATCAAGTTTATTTCACTCATATTTCAGAATAGAAAAAAATCTCAATTTCTCCAAGTATAAGTACATACACAATTCTGGTTTTAAATTACCTTACCTTTTAGTAAGCTCTCAGCAAAATTCAAGAGGAAATGAAGGACAAATATATGTGTATATGGTGGGGGGTGAATCTCAGTATTTCACATTGCATATTTCACTATGCTATTATAAACATATACATTGTAAAATATAAAATGGAATTATAATTATTCTAATAAATTTATGAATTAAGTAAATATTAAAGATTAGTTTTTATTATGCAATTTAAATAAAATATCTACAAAGAATCATGTTTGAAAAGAGAATAACTGGTCAAGTATATTCTTCACATTTTCAAGTATAATATAATCATATATTGACTTACCACACACTATATATTTTAACAATATAACTGCTCTGTTGTGCTGATTAATGGAGAATTATATAATCTGAATAAAGCATCAGTTAATTAGAAAATCTTCACACAACAAAACATAAAATGATAGGTGTACTACAATAAACATCCTTTTAAAATCAATATTTGGAACTTCAAGAAAGTAACAGAAAAAAGGGAACTGAAGATGAAAATTATATTGAGGTTTGATTCTTCATCTGGAAGAGAACAACTTCCTGGAAATTAAAGAATATGATATGTGTTGCTATATAAGCAGGAGAAACTGGTGCTGAGTTCACACCAAGTTTGGGACAAATTTATACTGAGAGCCCCAAGTAAAGATGGGACCTCCGAGAAGTCATGTCAAAAGGAATGTAGAACATAGGCCTAATAAAAACATGTGATTCCAAGAAAGTGTGAGTATATTAGTTTTGATGCTTCAGAATTTAAAATTATTCATATAGGCTTGTAGAGAAAAATATTCTCCTGCGTGGACCTGGGGTCCCCAAGGTGAAGTATTCACATTAAAAGGCAGATATTTGAGGTAGGGTTTCTGGAATGATCCTTGGTGGCTCAGATGATAGAGAATTTGCCTGCATTGCAGGAGACCCGGGTTTGATCCCAGGGTTGA
Organism: Dama dama; assembly: GCF_033118175.1. Lineage (NCBI taxonomy): Eukaryota > Metazoa > Chordata > Mammalia > Artiodactyla > Cervidae > Dama > Dama dama. The sequence goes on along the minus strand of NC_083705.1, from coordinate 58,564,539 downwards.
GAGATTCCCTGGAGAAGGCGATGGCTTTCCACTCCAGTAGTCTTGCCTGGAGAATTCCATGGACAGAAGAGTCTGGTGGGCTACAGTCCATGGGGTCTCAAAGAGTCGGACACAACTGAGCGACTAACACTTTCATTTTCTGGAATGATAGATTGAGGAGCCTGGCAGAACTTCTCCCCAGCAAAAAAAAAAAAAAAAGCTATTTAATTGGTAAAAACTATATATGTAATATAATGGTTTAACTTTCAGGAAACTGATGTAAGGGCATATGACATATGGAGAAACACTCATTTGAGAGAATCTCTTAAATCTTGGCAAGTACAGCCAGTCATCTGCAACCTGCTTCCTCACCTGTTCCCCATGTTATCCGAGCTCTCCTCCAGATGATCTATTGGAGAGCATCTGTATGGGAATGGCCAAGAATAAAGGGACTCTCATCCTCTAGTTTCTAGATTAAGACTAGAGTTTTACCCTTGGAGTGACAGACTGCTGGCACTTCTTCACTCCATCTATGCTACCTTTCCACTCCAGCCCCTTGTTGCAGAAAATTTACCCTGGGTGGACTGGGCTAAAAGATGGAGGATCCCTTTCCCACTCTGCCCACATTAGGAGGGAAGCTTCATTCCCAGGCAGCAAAGCCTATGAATCCCGGAGACCTGCTGGATCCTATCGCAGCTCACTTATAGGGAGGAGATTTAATGCTGCGAAGGGCAAGTTAAGGAGATGAGCGTCCACCCTGCCCCACCCCAATAATGCCTGCTCACTGAGCAGGGGTGTCTCTCAGGAGAAGTGAGCTGCTCCCCACACTCCCAGCTTCTTTGTTTTGATGCAGAGTTTCTTTCCAAGGGGAGGGGTAAGTCAGCAGTACAAAATATCCCCTGATGTGCCTAAGCAGACTTTAAAACAGAGCATGAAGAAGGTTATACCCAAAGACATTGTCAAAAATAATGAAGAGCTTGGTGGGGAGCAGATATGTGGATCTTGGTAGCTTCATGATACCGGTGGCAACAAGTGAAGGGACACAGCCGCTAGAAATTCATCAGAGAGAATCAAGTCAGCCAAGAAAAAGAATCCTGGCATCAAAGGAGCCTCTGACCTCTGGGGGTTGGGAAAAGCCACGTGGCATGGGATGGGTTGACCTGCTGAGCAGCAGAGCAGGACATGAATTAGTTCAAAATAATTTCCCAGCTGACACACAGATCCATCAACGCAAGGAAGAAACCTTGCAGGCAAAAGGACCTTAAGCACAATCTCTAATGAAAACTGGCTGAAGCATGAACTTCTCTTACTTAGGGGCAACTCTTAGGAAGTCAGACAAAACTAAAATTGCATACATCCCTGTCAGTCTGCAGGACTGTGCATGTTCAAGGATTCACCTTCTCAGGAGTGGTCAGAGAACAACCCCCGCAAGCAATCAGTCATTGTCTGAATATGAAGCAAAAAATATAAACTCTCTGTAGCAGCTTCTAAGTCACACAAATAAGAGTCAAAGAGGAAAAAGAAAAATTCTAACTGACTAAAGTGGCTTAGGTACAACCTGTGACCAATGAGAAGCATATACCAACCCAGTGGTGACTCTAAGTAGCCAGTTTAAAAAATCAAAACAAACAAAAAAATCTGAACTGGGGCATCAAAGGCAGCATAAAGCAAGGGGAATAGAGTTCATGGAGATAGTTCAACCAGTCACTAGAAAAAATAAACAACTAAATAAACAACAAAATCACCAATATCAAGCAAAGATGCTGTTACTAGAAACTGACTCTGGAAATAAATGGGTGCTCTGACACCAGGAAAGCAGCATGCTTCTTTGTGACCTAAGTTGGTCACACTATACCCACCCCATGAGACTCACATCTTTCTTCATTTAGAAAAAAGTTATATATATATATATATATATATATATATGTCTCCATGGAAACTATGAGGACAGAATTAACTGAAAAATACTGTAGATAATTTCAGTGTTTTCTGTAAATAGCCCTCACCCCCAAAAAAAGCTGTGTTGCTAAAAATGGCTCAATGGCTCCAATTTTGCCATTTACTCTTCCAAACCTTTACAGTCTATTATTTATAAAAGTGTGTTTAGGGTATTAAAAACAAACTATATTTACCAAAAATAAAAAAATTCAATTATTACCCCAAAAAAAAGAAAACTGTATTGAAAAATGATTTTTTCAACAGTAACTGGAGTTCACATAAAGAATGAAGATAAACAGAAACGAATTAGAAGGTTAATATAAAGGTAAATATAAAGGTTAATATAAACTCTCTCTCTCTCTCTAAGTGTTTATTTGCTCAGTCATGTCCTACTCTTTGTGACCCCATGGACTGTAGCCCGCCAGGTTCCTGTGTCCATGGAGATTCTCAAGGCAAGAATACTGGAGTGGGTTGCCATGCACTCCTCCAGGGGATCCTCTCAACCCAGGAGACTGAACCCAGGTCTCTCGTATTGCAGACAGATTTTTTTATCGTCTGAGCCACCAGGTAAGCCCAAGAATACAGGAGTGGGTGGTGGGTCTCCTGCATGTCAGGCCGGTTCTTTACCAGCTGAGCTACCAGGTAAGCTTCTCTCTCTTCTCTCTCTAAAAAGCCATAAGATTTCTAAAAAACCATAAGCTTATATTAAATGACAATTTTAACAATATGTTGGTAGGTTATCAGTTCAGTTGCTCAGTCATGTCCAGCTCTTTGCGACCCCATGGACTGCAGAACGCCAGGCATCCCTGTCCATCACCAACTCTGGAGCTTGCTCAAACTCATGTCCATTGAGTCAGTGAAGCCATCCCACCATCTCATCCTCTATTGTACCCTTCTCCTCCTGCCTTCAATCTTTCCCAGCATCAGGGTCTTTTCCAAGTATAGGTTATACATAAATCTAATATTTACGAGAATAACAGCAGACACAAATGGAGGAGAGAGTGGAGGTATATGGAAATAAAGTTTCTAACTTTCACTGCATTCAAGTCAGTGCAAATGTGAAGCAGATTTTGGTGGTTTTAATAGCCACTTTTAATCCATAGAACCACCACAAAAATAACTAAACAATGTAATTAAATATCATTTAAGAAGTTAAAATATTGCACTAGAATATATTTATTTAAAAAAAGGAACACAGTTTAAAAAGAACAGAAGTACAAAAACATGAGTCATATAGAAACAAAAGAAAAGAAAAATTGGACATATATATATCCAGCCATATCAATAATAGCATTAAATGTGAATGGTTGTATAAAACAACTGAAAGTCAAAGACTGTGAAATTTGATAAATAAGATCAACATCCAACTATGCTGTTTACAAGGGAGACAATTTAGATTCACATAAAGGCATATTGAAAGAAAAATACTAGAAAAAGATACACTATGTGAAGAACAATAATGAGAGCTGAAGTGGCTTTATTAGTATTAAAAAAGTAAAACTTTAAAACAAGGCATGTTACTAGAGATAAGAGGGAGAGTATATAATGTTGAGTAAATTGAACAGGAATATATTTTAAAAATTAAGTATATATAACAGTATTCAACAAAGTTCCAAAATGCATTAGGATAAAACTGACAAAATCAAAGGAAAATAGGTTATTCAAAATTATAGTTTGAGATTTTAATATTCTTCTTTCAATAAGGATGGAAAAACTAGGTGGATCGACAAGGAAATGGAAAGCTACAACAGCAGTATAAACTAAGTAAACTGAATAGACATCTATAGAACACTCCACTCAGCAAAGCACAGTACACATTTCTCAAGTGCACCAGAAACATTATCCATGATGAACCATATGTGGAGCCCTAAAAAGAGCATCAATAAAAATTTAAAAAGCATTGAAATAATACAAAGTATATTCTCTACCCTCTATAAAATTATAAATCATTATTAGGAGGAAACTTGCAACTGTATGAAAATTAAACAACCTATTCTTAAATGCCAGTGGATCAAATGGGAAATTACAATGGAAATTTGAAAATATTTAGAAATAAATGGAAATGAAGAGTTATAGTAAAATTACCTGATGTACTTAAAGCTATTCTCTGATTGAAATTTATAGCTCTAAATAATTGTATTAAGAAATAAGAAATGCCTAAAATTAATATAATAAAACAGCATTTTAGATTCAGCCTAAGAGAAGACACAACTATATCTATATCTATATATCTATATATATCAGCAAAAAGACATATTCAGTGATTATGACAGAAAGGCAACAATGGAAGATTATGAAAGACAGTTTGAGAGACATGTATGCAGATCAATACTGTCTAACACATATCTTAGAAAAGGTCCAGGAAGCCATGGAGTGTGAGAGAAGGAATCATTGTTAAGGAATACCAGCTGAGCTATGTCCAGATTTGATAGAGGATGTCATTCCCCAAATTGAGGCAACATGATTCCAAAACTGATGCATCCAACAGTCTTAGAACAGTTAATGACTTAGCAAACATTTCCCTGGTGGCTCAGTGGTAAAGAACCCGCCTGCCAATGCAGGTGACGTGAGTTTGATCCCTGGAGTGGGAAGATTCCCTGGAAAAGAAAATGGCAACCCACTCCAGTAGTCTTGCCTGGGGAAAGCCCATTGACAGAGAAGCCTGGTAGGGTACAGTCCATGGGGTCTCAAAAGAGTCAGACACAACTTAGCAACTAAATAACAACAACAGAGATTTGTTGAATAAATCCAAATACATTCAGGCAAAATCATTGTTGTTGTTCAGTCGCTCAGCTGTGTCTGACTCTTTGTGACCCATAGACTGCAGCATGCCAGGCTTGTCCCTCGCCATCTCCCAGAATTTGTTCAAACTCAAGTCCGTTGAGTCGGTGATGCCATCCAACGATCTCATCCTTTGTCCCCTTCTCCTCCCTCCTTCAATCTATCCCAGCATCAGGGTCTTTTCTAATGAGTCGACTCTTCGCATCAGGTGGCCAAAGTATTAGAGTTTCCGCTTTAACATCAGTCCTTCCAATAAATAGTCAGGATTGATTTCCTTTACAATTGACTGATTTGGTCTCTTTGCAGTTCAAGGGACTCTGAAGAGACTTCTCCAACACCACAGTTCAAAAGTATTAATTCTTCAAAGCTCAGTCTTCTTTATGGTCCAACTCTCACATCTATACATGACTACTAGAAAAACCATAGCTTTGATTATATGGACCTTTGTCAGCAAAGATAAAATCATGAAGTATCAAATGTAAGGAAAAGATTTTAAAATATAATGTTCATTTTTTTTTCATTTATTTTTATTAGTTGGAGGCTAATTATGAGCTGATGGCCTTAACATGTTACACATGCATCAAAAAATGGAAACTGGTAAGGACAACAGAAAAAATATTTTTAATGTAAATTGATGTAAGAAGCTCAAATATATTAACATAAACATAAATTTAAACTTGTTTTAAAAATATTTAAGCAAAAGAATTATCTATTATTTACAAGAGACTTGATACACAGAACAAACTGACATAGAAACTTGACAAATAAAAAGAATGTGCTAATATGTATCAAGCTATTAAAAGCAAAACTAGAAAGCATTACTCAGAGTGTAATAAATAATAAATCCAGCAATGCTGCCCTGATGAAAAGTATAATCACAATAAAATACAACAGTCTGGATCAAAAATATATATATATATATAATGTTCATTTAGATTTCCTAAAAACATGGCAATTAAATGAGAACAGAATTTTCAATAAAAAAAAATGGAAATTAAATAATTTCCTTGAAGAAAAGATGGAAGAAAATAATTCTCAGCCTAGAATTGTATACACAAATAACCATAAAACAAAATTGAGGAAAAATAAAAATGTTATAAATAAACAAGAGCATAGAGCCTAATGTTAACAGACTTTCAGTGAAGTTATTGTATTTTTTTAAGTGACAGCATTCAGAAATAGGCATATATCTTACTGTAATATCAGAAATAGGTAAAAATGGTGGTGAATCTAAACAAGTATTAACACTAAACAAATATTTGATGCTAGATTTTGGGGGTTATAAAGATGGAATTAAAATGCAGACACAATGCCATTTTAGAAGAAAGATGGTTCAAAAGGCTTGAAATCCTAATAATATTTTATATTGCTCAGAAGGAGAATGCAGATCTAATTTTATGAAATTTGGTTAGTAAAATGTACATGTAAAGTTTTTAACTAAGAAACTGAACATTTAAAATAGAATGTACAATTTCAAACTGATAAAGAGTAAAAGAGATAAAAAATAATAGATAATCAAAATCAGAAAAGGTCAACACTGCAATAATATAACTATTGCATGAAATATAAGTTTTATGCACATAGGAAAACATAAGTTATGGGGCATTGGAAAGGTCAAAGATATTTTAATAGCTTGATTATTTTAATTATGTGTCCTTGTTCAAAACCCAGGTATGGAACTAAATAAAAAAGGAGCTTGAATTTAGCAACAAATTATATATCAGACATTAGTAAATAGATTTTTCATTTGCCATAGACACTGAATACCTATGGCCATTGTTCAGCTACCTCTTTTTCAGTATTTCTTGAGGGCTAATTTTTCACCTCCGCTTCAGTTGAAAAATATGCATTGATTTTGACATTTTCAAAAATGAATTGCAATTAGTATTTGATGACACAGTGACCCCCTGCTAAGAATTCATTAGGCAGATGATACAGTGAAATTTAGGTATAATTTTGTTCACATCGTTCCAATTTGACATATCCTATTTAAAACTATGACCCATTTAAAGATGATTGAGAAATGTCTAACAGAGCCATTCAGCTTCCTTATTCACTCTCTAAAGAATTTAGAATGACACAGAAAATAATGTGTGCAATTTTTCAATGGCCCTGAAAATTTCCATTGAAGATGACAAAGCCTAATCAAAAGAAATTCCTTTAATGAATGTGACTCTAATGGAGATAATATTTTCTCAGAAGCTGGTGAGTGTTAACTTCTTCATGATTTGGATGCTCTGATTTTAATAAATTGTTCTAGACCTCACAAATTTAATCAAATCTACTCTCAAGCAAAATATTTCATAATTAAGAAATAAGATACTGTGGCCCATATTATCTGCATAATAAAGCACTGCTGTTGGAGTTGTATTCTAATGTGCTAGATATTTGAAATTGAATATTTGCTCCCTCACAATATTTTATTTTCTGCTATTAAGCAAAGCTGTAATATGGAGAAAAAAATTCAATATTATGAAAACACTTTTTATTTTTCAGTTTTCCCTGGGTAATCTGGTTGTCTTCATTTTTTTCACATTTAGCTGGAACCCTTTTGTTACTGCTTTATTAACTTTTAAAATTCTCCTGGATAGACACTGCTGGTAAGCACATCACAGTAACAGTAGAAGGTTAAAAATAAATGAAACAAAAGGAGAAACAATATTGTTCTGGCTAATTTCCATTTACAGAGAAGAAGAATGACTAGTCCCAAATCTCCTAATAGTTCCATATAGGTCCTAGCATAATATTTTGGTTTGCTTGTTCATCAAATCTGCCTAGAGACCAAAAGACATTTTCATGCTCTTTTGTTCCAGGAGTTCATGTTTCAAAACATAATTCATGAACCCAGTGTTATGATTGCTATTTTAGTGTCTTGTTCCCGGATTCTATGTTTTTGAAGTATAGGTTATGCGGCTTATATTCATAGTCATATAACATGCTGCTGCTAAGTCGCTTCAGTCGTGTCCGACTCTGTGCGACCCCATAGATGGCAGCCCCCCAGGCTCCCCCGTCCCTGGGATTCTCCAGGCAAGAATAATCCTCACCAAAAGCAGGGACTTTAAATATAACATAGCATATGCTGTGTGTGCTCAGTTGTGTTCACTCAGTGTTCGACTCTTTGCGACCACATGGTCTGTAGCTTACCAGGCTCCTCTGCCCATGGAGATTCTCCAGGCAAGAATACTAGAGTGGGTTGCCACGCCTTCCTTCAGGGAATTTTCCCAACTCAGGGATCAAACCCATGTCTCCCGCATTGTAGGTGGATTCTTTAACATCTGAGCTGCCAGTAAAGCCCATGAGTATTGGGGTGGGTAGCCTATCCAGTCTCCAGGGGATCTTCCCAACCCAGGATTCAGACCAGGGTCTTCTGCATTGCAGGTGGATTCTTCATCAGCTGAGGTACCAGAGTAACTCATATGATAAGCCCCATATCATAGTGTAGCTTAGGCACATTTTATTAGGAAAGAATGTGATCTACTACAAATTGATTTAACATGGCTTCCAGGAAAAGGAGTTTCTCTCATATAATGAGAGAAGTCCAGAAAAAGACAGCATAGAACTGGAGTAGGATCTCCATGATAAAAGCACATAACCAGGTTATCTCTCCCTTTTCCTTTTCTGATTCTTATCATGTGATTTTTATCCTCATTCCTGCTTCCTTCTAGTGACCATAAGTCTGCTGTAACACTGGGTATCATGTCTAAGAATAAGAAATAAAAGGATCATAGGGGCAAGATATCATGATTATCTACTGCTGCATAATGAATAAACTCAAACTAATGGCTGAAAAGTTGATTATTGATTGTTATATTTTCATTATTATTTAAAAAATAACAGTTTATTTCACAGATCCTACAACCTGTGCTATGCTCACCTGAAAGAATCTACTGGTCTTGAAAGCTGGAGGATTAGTTGGAGTCTCACTGAATGACCTTTCTCTTATTTTGCTCTCTCAATCCTTTGACCCAACCACTGTATCTCTCCTGCCTGCTAGGGAAAAAAAAAAAAATGCTTATGTGGTCATAGTCCAAGAGCCCAAATGCAGTAATGTCCAGGCCTTCTAAGAGATTTGGCTTGATATCATTTTTGCCACCTTCCACTCCTATAAGTAACCCTCAGGCCCATCCCAGTTTCAGAAGGAGACAATACAAGAATCTGATACTGAAAGCATAGTTCATTTGGAATCATCATTTAATAGATAATTGTGGTACATCATTTGTCTCTGAAGGATTCACATTTCTCCCCCATATTAAAATACACTCACTTTCCCTATTCCCCACCCCAAAACAGCAGATGTCTCTTTGTATTGCAGAGTCAGGATGTCAGGCTTGAGATTTGGAATATCATGAGGTCCAGTTGTGTATAAGGATCTTCAGCTGTCAGAGCACTTTATCTGAAATCCTTTAAACTAGGTGGACAAGTTAACTTACACACACAATCCAGTATGCAAAGTTGAGATTAGGACAGGAAAGCAAAACCAGACAATTTTCACAAAGAGAGATTGTAAAAGGCACAGAGCCGGAAATATTTCCTTGTCATTCTGAAATCTAATCAAGTACATGGCAAGTAATGCCAAGTGTTGCCAAACATGACTTGCCAAGATGTGGCATGACTTATATGCAGAGTATATTATGCAAAACAGTGAGCTGGATGAATTACAAGCTGGAATCAAGATTGCTGGTAGAAATATCAACAACCTCAGATATGCAAATGATACCACTCTAATGAGAGAAACTGAAGAGGAACTAAAGAGCCAGCTGATGAAGGTGAAAGAGAAGAGTGAAAAAACTGGCTTAAAATTAAACATTCAAAAAGCTAAGATCATGGCATCTGGTCCCATCACTTCATGGCAAATAGATGGAGAAAAGATGGAAACAGTGACAGACTTAATATTTTTTGGCTCCAAAATCAGTGTGAACAGTAAATGCAGCCATGAAATTAAAAGATGCTTGCTCCTTGGAAGAAAAGCTATGACAAACCTAGACAGCATATTAAAAAGCAGAGACATCACTTTGCTGACAAAGGTCCGTCTAGTCAAAGCTATGGTTTTGCCAGTAGTCATGTATGGATGCGAGTGTTGGAACATAAAGAAGGCTGAGCGCTAAAGATTTGATGTTTTCAAATTGTGGTATTTGGAGAAGAGTCTTGAGAGTTGCTTAGACCTCCTTGAGGTCAATCAATCCTAAAGGAAATCAACCCTGAATATTCACTGGAAGGACTGATGTTGAAGCTGAAGCTCCAATACTTTGGCCACGTGATGCAAAGAGCTGACTCATTGGAAAAGACTTTGACTCTGGGAAAGATTGAAGGCAGGAGGAGAAGGGGACGGCAGAGGATGAGATCATTGGAGAGCATCACCAACTCAATGGACATGTGTTTGAGCAAACTCCAGGTGATGGCATAGAACAGAGAAACCTGGCGTGCTGCAGTCCATGAGGTCACAAATAGTCAGACACGACTTAGTGATTGAACAGCAACAATCAGGTACATGATAACAATTACTTGATGAGGTTCCAGTTCTGCTCCATGTTTCCTGAGAACTCTCTGAGTCATCTTTCCTTTTCCACAAGAACAGTTTTTCTTTTTCATCTCAGTGTCTTTTTAGCCTGGTCCCTGCCTGAGAAATTTGAGTATATTGAAAATTTATATATGTTTTAATTTGGGGTTTCTTGTTACTATCTTTCTCTTAAGTTTATAAAATTCTTTCACAAAAGTGGATATCTCTCAGGTCTCATAATCCACTCCATTATACAAAGACAACACTACACAACATCTCTTTTTGAGTCTCACCCTTCTACTTTAGACTGAGAATCAGGGTGCTGAGGTATAATGCTATCAGGATTCTTAGAATAACTATTATCTTAGGGACTAATAGGAAAACATATAAGATTTTCCAAAAGTCATGTTTTCCTCCTTGAGAATTAGGTATCCAGTTGACATTTTTTGAATATCACTAAAAACTCTAAGAACCACACCCTGACTTAAGGTTATTTTTAATAGCCAAACGATACATTTAGTATTTATTTTAATAATATTTCTTACGTGGAGATTTTTGCCAAGAGAGAGAGACTGGGGGTGAGAAATAGTTTTGAACTCAGTAACCACTGACTTCTTCATGTTTCCTCTAAAGTATGATTTAAACATGAACAATTCCTTCTATAGCTCATCTCACCCCTTCACTATTTTATTCTAGGCAGTTAATAGGAGCCAATTGGCACTTTCAATATCCTGTCTGGAAATTTCATAGCCATATCCACTAACTCAATGTGAGGAATTTCTATCTTCCACTTTAATGCATTCAAGAATTTTGCTGATTATTCTGCACTTAACTCATATCTACTTAATTAAGCTTTGTGTTAGGAATTTTCTCACTGTCCTTTCAGAATTTATTAGCAGTTTCCCTTCAGATCTTTGCCTGCTATCCAGTTTCAAAATTCAATGTTACTTAATTTCAGGTTTCTGTTACATATGCATCTCCCTCTGTGTCAATTTCTATTGTGTTCATCTCTTATACCAAAATTCACTATTCAGAATTTGGTGACTTAATGACCATTTTATAATTTTTCACCATTGTTCAATACTGCTTGGGCCCATCTAGGCATATATTCTTCTTGTCTTGACAGTGGTCACTTGTGTGTCTGCATTTCTCTTACCAGTTGCCAGAGGTTGGGTTTTCTTTTCCCATGTCATCTCAGATGGTCTCGCTTTCCACATGAGTGCTCTGCTTGATTGCTCCCTGGGGATCTTCTGTCAGGGTTGGAGGATCCCTTACATGATAGTTCTGATTTCCAAAAAGCAAACACAGAACCTGCCAGGCCTTCTTAAAGCTTAGGCCAGGGACTGACACAATGCCATTTCCACCAGATTCTCTTAGTTAACAAAGGGCAGCCCACATCAGGCAGAAGGAATGAAACAAAGAGCAGTTACTGGGATACATGATTAATTTAGGTAAAATCACAGGCAAGAGACCATGGTAGGCTAATGTTCACCAGTTCTGGAAGGTTTACATAGAACACACCACAGCCACATTGTATTAGGAATGATCTACTAAAAATCAAGTAACTGCACTTAAATTTAAAAGAAATTTACCATACGTAACAAGGAGAGTCCAGAGAGAGAGAAAGCATGATTGGTGTACATTCTTAGGGATCATACCATGGGCCCTGTTCTTTCTGTCTTTGCATTCTCTGATTCTCAGTAGGCTGACTTTCCTCTTCATCTACCCTGGCTAATGATTGACATGAGGCTGATTTAGATCCATGTGTCAAGATGTTATTGTAGGTGGAAAAGCTATAAATGGGACAAAATAGATTGTGAGTCAGGTTGTTATCGTCAGAAAAGCAAAACTAGGAGACTTTTACACCCTCTTCATTGGACAGATTTGTATCATCTGGCTACTCCCAGCAGTATGGGAGAAACTGCAGGCTAGAAAGATGCTGAGCATCTCCTGTCACTGCAAAAACATTTGATAAGTAGGCTGTTTGTCAAAAACCTATAGCTTTAGGGAAAATTAATTCAATATACAAGAATATTGGTGTCTTTTGGATACTGTTTAATTCCTTCAGCAAAAGGGTATACAAGGTTTATAATATTGTTTGCAAATAATTTGTAAACAGAGACGAAAACAAATGTAACTCTGATAACAAATGCAACTCTGATAACAAATGCTGTCTGTCAATAGTCTGTAATCCAAATTGTGCTAAGTTGCTTCAGCTGTGTCTGACTCTGTACGACCCTATGGACTGCAGCCCACCAGGCTCCTCTGTCTATGGGATTCTCTAGGCAAGAATATCAGAGTGGGTTACCATGCCCTCCTTCAGGGGTCTTCCTGACCCAGGGATCGAACCCATGTCTCTTACATTTCCTGCATCAGCAGGTGGATTCCTGCTTGGTAAATCCCATGTACAGAAGAGCCTGACAGGCCACAGTCCATGGGGTTGCAAGAGTCGAAAATGAACTGTGACTAAACAAAAACAACAATGGTGGAAAAATCAACTATTATTATGTTCCAAATAATAGGAGAAACAATGATTATTTAGTGCCCTTCTCAAGAACTTCCTATTAAATGTTGTCAGACAGTTAATATGATACTGTTCAATGGCAAAGACTAAATATGATATTTGCATTCACATCAGTAAGAGCCTACTGGCTCTCATTCAAATCAGTTATGTTCATGGCTTAGGTTCATGGCTATTAAGCTTGCGATTGAACTTCTCAGCTTCCCTTGTGGCTAGGTGTGCCTAATGCCTAAATTCTTACTAAAGGGACACAGCATCAAATACAATCTTAAATATGACTGCCAATAACTCACTCTTTCTTTACCTTGCTCCCAAATGGAAACAGCAATGACCAGAACATTTATAGCTTTGTGATGTGGATTGCTGTTGTCCAGTCACCAAATCATGTCCAACTTTTTGTGATCCCATGGACTGATGCATACATACCAGGCCTCTCTGTTTCTCACCATCTCCCAAAATTTGCCCAAGTTCATGTCCAGTGAATTTGTGATGCCATCCAGCCATCTCATCCTCTGTTACCCTCTTCTCCTTCTGCCTTCACTCTTTCCCAGCATCAGGAACTTTTCCAGTGAGTCGACTCTTTGCATCAGGTGGCCAAATGTTGGAGCTTCATCTTCAGCATCAGTCCTTCTGACTTCCTGATGAACATTCAGGGTTGATTTTCTTTAGGACCAACTGTGGTGTAGATAGCAAAGCCAATTTGCTGGGTGCCTGTACTGTTTTATGGAACATTGAATTCCTGGACCTACAATATACATGTATTGTGTTTAGACACAAAAATGATGAGATTTATTTCTTTAACAAATTATTCTTTACTCTAGCCAATAAAGACTTGTGTATTGGAAGGCTTGCTGCCTGCCTCAAAAGCCTAACAACAAGAACAACAAAAAGCGGGGGTGTCACATTACAGTCAGAGTGAAGATAGTGCATTTATTTCAAATGTCACCTCTGGTAACTGGACGAGCACACCGCTTGCCTAATTAGGGAGCCTGCAGGTCTAAGAGAAGCTATTGGAAAGAGCGAAAAAGTTGCCATGTGTTAGCTGTTTATTGCTGCATTTAGCCAGCTTATTTCAAAAATTAATGAACTCAAGCAAGAACCAGACAATTTTCAAGCAGAGATTGAAGGGAATAGAAGGAATTCTGAAATGAAGGATCTGATTTTTTTTTTTTTTTATCATCCTAGCAGTCGGAAATAACCCTGCTGTATAGACCCTTTCTACCAGGGCCCCTTAAGAATTCTCAGCACAACAAATGAATCTGTAGATGATTTGTGCCAATGAGCAGATTAAGGGTGTTGCTTTCCAAATAAGCCTATTGTTTTATATGGTTTTATGTTTTCAATAGAGCCATCATTAAAATGATAGCACAGGTTATTCACCAACTGAAGAGAGAGCCATTCCATAAGACCAGGTTTAATAATTATCTCCAGAAAAGAGCCTTGGAGGTGGTTTCAAGCACATGGAAATAACAGGAACAATTGCATCAGAAGCTCACTGAGTTTTTTTTTTTTTTTTTTTTTAAGGAATTGTTTAACTAAGAAACTCATATATTCAGCCTTCAAAAATTCTCCAGCTCCCAAATCAGTGGGAGCAGAAGCAGGCTATAAACATTGGCTGTGCTCCTGAGAAAAGCAATCTCTTTAATATCCATGCAGATGTGACTGGAGACAATATACAATAAGAATATATTTTTTCAAAGAGAAAGCCAGGGGCCACAAAGGAGATAAATTTTTTCCAATAAGCAGAGATGAGTTCTAAGCAAGAAACTTACTTTAGTGTTGGGCAAAGAGTCTTTGCGGTTCTTTTCTAGCAAAATAGCATTGCTCTGACAAGGGACTGCCTGCCTGATCATTCTTTACTTTTCTAAATGGAAAAAAAAATATTATAACTGCAATAATCTTATTCCAAGTAAGTTATATATGTGGTGTGAATAATAGATAATTTATCTTGTGGTGAGGACTTGTCCCAAATATCCTAGTATTTGATCTGAATATAATGAATAACACCATCATTTGATTTCCTTGTAAAGGTTGCTCTTCAGTTACTAAGTCATGTCCAACTCTTTGTGACCCCATGGACTGCTGCACTCCTCTGTCCTCCACCGTCTCCTGGAGTTTGCTTAAGTTCATGTCCATTGAGTCTGTGATGCTATCTAACCACCTCATCCTCTGTCACCCCCTTCTCCTTTTGCCTTCAATCTTTCCCAGCATCAGGGTCTTTTCCAATGAGTTGGTTCTTCACATTAGGCGGCCAAAGTATTGGAGCTTCAGCTCCAATGAATATTCATCCTTGTAGAGGGGGTGATGCATTTAGGAAAAAAAGATATGCATCAATACTCTGGTGGAAGATTGTGACACAGTCTGTTCTCTTTTCCTCCTCTTAGTATTATGTTGGTTCACGCATAACTGTGGTCTCAGACCATGAAATTAAATCTTTATACTTAGGCTCAAACACATCTTTATCCATCAAAATAAGAACCATTAAAATCAACATATTTTTGCCAATGAGAAGTAAGTTCATTTTTCCTGTAGCATAAAAGTCTGTGCTTTGGGATTTGACGAGGTCTTGAAAGCATGTTCAGCTTCCTGTTGGTTGTGGAAACATTTTCCCTGCAAAAATTTGTCAAGATGCTTGAAGAAGTGGTAGTCAGTTGGAGAGAGGTCAAGTGAATATAGCAGATGAGACAAAACTTCTTAGCCCAATTCGTTCAACTGTTGAAGTGTCTGTTGTTCTATGTGCAGTCAAGCATTGTCCTGGAGCAGAATTGGGCCCTTTCTGTTGACCAATGCTGGCTGTGGGCATTGCAGTTTTGGTGCATCTCATTGATTTGCTGAACATACTTCTCAGATATAACAGTTTCATAAGGATTCAGAAAGCTATAGTGGATCAGATGGGCAACAGACCACGGAACAGTGACCGTGACCTTTTTTTGGTGCAGGTTTGGCTTTGGGAAGTGCTTTGGGGCTTCTTCTCAGTGCAACTACTGAGCTAGTCATTGCCTGTTGTCATGTACAATCCACTTTTTGTTACATGTCACAATGTACTCGAGAAATGGTTCTTTATTGTTGCACAGGATAAAAGAATATGACACTTCAAAATGATGATTTTTTTTGTTTTTTTTTTTTGCAGTCAAGTCATGAGGCATCCACTTATTGAGCTTTTTCACCTTTCCAACTTGAAGTATCAAATGCTGAATGACCACAGAATGATCATTGTTGAGTTCTTCAGCAACTTCTCCTGTGGTTGTAAGAGGATCAGCTTTGAGGATTGTTCTCCATCGGTCATTGTCAACTTCCAAAGACTGACCACTGCACTCCTCATCTTCAAGGCTCTAATCTCCTTTGCAAAACTTCTTATCACTGCACTGAACATTCTTTAGCTGTTTCTGAGCCAAATGCATTGTTTATCTTGCAAGTTGTCTTCGCTGCTTTAGGACCCATTTTGAACTTGATAAGAAAATGACTCAAACTTGCTTTTTGTCTAACATGATTTCTATAGTCTAAAATAAATATAAAATAAGTAGCAAGTAATGTCATTAACAACAACAACAAAAAAACAAAAACAAAAAGTGAGTAATGTGCATGAAAATGATGTATAACATAACCACGTTTATTTAAGAATGTACTCCAATATCAAATGGCAAATTTCAACAATGCAAAAACCACAATTACTTTTGCACCAACACTGTAATAACTGCCTCTCCATTAGAGTTTAAGGTGGCATATGTCACCTAGGAAGGGGTACCTTACTAAACTTTAGACAAAAGGGTATGCAGAGAAGTGATATATGCAACTTCCACATCACATCTTTGGAGGGAAATGCTTCTTGCTCTTTAATATATTTTCTTCCCCTCATGTTGAACCTGTTGGATTGTACCTTCTATACATGGCACATAGATATATGTCCCATCCCTCATGTTCTTATAATCAGGCACCCACAAGGTTTATTGGATTCTATGTTGTCACCTTGTCAATTTTGTTTGAGACTTGTGATTATCTTGACAAATGGAGTATGATAAAAGTGATGGGCTAGGAATTCTGAGTCCAGTTCATAAAGAAAGAAAGAAAGAAATTTTTTCCATATTGGCTTCTTTCTGTTTCTGGACGTTCAACTTTGGAGTGTAGACACTATGCTGAAAGGGAGTTCAGGACATATGGAGAGACCATGCACTGATGCTCTTTTCAATAGCTATAGCCAAGTTCTCAGAGAATAGTCTGTATCAATTGCCAGCTATGGAAATGAGCAAAACATCATAAAATTCAAGCCTCTCACAAGGCAATGTCAGAATATGAAAAGAATGAATCTGAACACT
This sequence comes from Dama dama, assembly GCF_033118175.1. Classification (NCBI taxonomy): domain Eukaryota; kingdom Metazoa; phylum Chordata; class Mammalia; order Artiodactyla; family Cervidae; genus Dama; species Dama dama. Next base: position 58,547,510 of record NC_083705.1, on the reverse strand, counting down.
GGATGACCTTGTGGCACAGAGATGTCTATTTGGATTACTTTCCCTCCTCTTGATGTTTTGAACGAGAAACAAGTATTTATATTATTGGAAACTTTGAAGTTTGAGGATCAAATATAGTGGTAGCATAAGACTGAAGATTTCATAGCCTCCTCCTACTGTAGGATGTTTGGGTAACATAGAGCTTTGCCCAAATGGTAGTCTATGTCTATATGTATGTGCTAGTTGCTTCAGTTGTGTTCATCTCTTGCAACTCCATGGACTACAGCCCACCAGGCTCCTCTGTCCATGGAATTCTCCAGGCAAGAATACTGGAGTGGGTAGCCATTTCTTTCTCCAGGATATCTTCCCTGACTCAGGAATCGAACCCTGGCATCCTACTTTGCAGGTGGATTCTTTACTATCTGAGCCACCAGGGAAGTCCAAAACAAATATATATTCTAATTCTGGAGGTCAGAATTAAAAAATCAGGATATTGGGAGGAACTGGATCCTTCTGAAGGCTTAGTGATCAGTCCATTCCCTTGCCTTTTCCAGCTTTCAGAGGCTGCCTACATCCCTTGGCTTATCCTGCTCCACTCCAGCCTCTGGTCCTATTGCTAACTCATTGTATTCCTTTTTTAAAAAAAATTTATTTTCTTCCCCAATTCTTACCCTTATTCTGCCTCTTATAAGACCTTTGTGATTCATTAGGCCACCAGGATAATCCAGAATAACTCCCATCTCAAAATGTTTAACCTCTGCAAAGTCTTCTTTATCATGCAAATTGATATATTCACAGGTTCCAGGGTTTTGGACATGGGACATCTTTGAGAATCCATCATCAGTCTGCAGATGGATGATGAAACATGAAACATACAACCTCTTTAGGAATGTTGATAACATCTTTACTGAGAATTAATTCTTCAGAAACATTACTTATTAGTGTTGAAAAGTTTATTAGTGTTATTTCAGTCCATATTCTCCAGTGAAAATGTTCACTATGTGACTTTTCCCTGCACTATTTGGGATTCAACCTTGAGGTAGCCAAAGTCATTTTCCTTTCTCCCTTTCTTCCTTTATGAAAGTAATTATTTATTAGAGCTCACGTTAATACCTTGTCTGCCTTCAGGTAGAGAGAGTAAGCTGTGGTACATATACACCATGGAATATTACTCAGCCATTAAAAAGAATTCATTTGAACCAGTCCTAATGAGATGGATGAAGCTGGAGCCCCTTATACAGAGTGAAGTAAGCCAGAAAGATAAAGAACATTACAGCATACTGACACATGTATATGGAATTTAGAAAGTTGATAACGATAACCCTATATGCAGAACAGAAAAAGAGACACAGAAATACAGAACAGACTTTTGAACTTTGTGGGAGAATGTGAGGGTGGGATATTTCAAAAGAACAGCATGTATACTATCTATGGTGAAACAGATCACCAGCCCAGGTGGGATGCACGAGACAAGTGCTCCGGCCTGGTGCACTGGGAAGACCCAGAGGAATCGGGTGGAGAGGGAGGTGGGAGGGGGGATCGGGATTGGGAATACATGTAAATCCATGGCTGATTCATATCAATGTATGACAAAACCCACTGGAAAAAAAAAATAATAATAATAAAAAAAAAAAGAAAAAAAAAATAAATAAAAGTAAATAAGTCACGCAGTGGAATCATTGGTTATCTCAAGTATATTTCTGTTACTCTATGTACATTAAAGGGGCTTTTCCTGTGGCTAAAGTGGTAAAGAATCTGCCGGCAATGCAGGAGCCGCAGAAGCCACAGGGTTCCACATCTTGGTTGGGAAGATCCCCTGGAAAAGGGTGTGGCAACCCACTCCAGTATTCTTGCCTGGAGAATCCCAGGACAGAGGAGTATGGGGAGTTACAGTCCATGGGGTCACAAAGAATCAGACACAAGAGAAGCAACTTATCAGGCACACACATGTTCATTTAAATAGACATTGTGATGGTGTCACCAGCAAAACATATTAACAGTTTCCAGGAAGTATGCATATTAATATAATCTGGGTAATAAAATAAAGCCTAACATTATTTTTTTCCCCTCTGTGCTTAATCTGGTCTCGCTCACAGACGGCCGTGTGCAGAAGCCTCACATCTGGCACCTCAGACGAGAGTTTCTTCTGTGATAAAGACCTCATCTGACACCTCAGCTCAGGGTACGATTTGCAGAAGCTGCTGCTGCTGCTGCATAAGATGCTCAATCCAAGATGGTGGTGGCAGGCCATGTGCAGAGGCGCTCAGGACTCTGAGCAGCGCAACTGCACAAACCTCGCGAGAACTCCTCGCCTGACTGAGGAAAGCCTCAAAAGCAGCCGCCCAGGGCCTGTTGGGAAGACTATGGATCCTCGAGTGAGAGCTCACACCTCTTCAGAACTGAACTCGATTTTGTTTTATTAGTATAAGTTACACCAGGAGGATACTTAACTGCCAAGGATTGCTAACACATTTTGGCCCACCCTGGCTCCAGTAGGAAGACGGCAGAGACTTTGGGAAGTTTGTTTGAGGATGTCTGCATCTGGTTTCAGAGTTTACTCGGATTGGGTAAAATGGCGGCAGCCTGCAGTTGAATTCAGAGCAACTCTGCCCCACAACCTGAGTGGTGCACACACCGCATTGCCCACAGGGTCATCTGTACTGTATATCATTGAGGGTTGAAGACTGAAACTCACGCGAATCTGCCTGCTGCCCTTGGCTGTACTTTCTTCAGTGCAGGATGCCCTGGATGACAGGGACCTGTGGATGAGAGGGAAGCCTCAACACTCTCCATTGTCTCGCCTGATCCCTGAACTAAGCCGTAGCAGCCGCACCAGCGCTTTTTGTGCTCCAGACCTCCAAGATTAACAGATTTTCCCTTGTCACTTCCGGTTTGGTAAAGAACGCTGAGCAGCCCTGTGAAGCCGCTGTTGCTGCACAAGATGTGCATTAGGAGCTGAGACCCAGAAAGGCCCAGGTAGTGAGGATCAGCTGATAAAACTGGTTGAAGACGTTGGACCTGAATTTCTGAAGTGAGCTGGCGGCCCTTTGAGCCACTTACCAGATTCTGAGCTGCTGGTGAGAACAGGAAACACCGACTTCCACCCTCTAGAGGCAAACCTTGGGCTTTTCTTCATCGTTGGAGATTCTTCAGGCTCTTCTCCCAGCAACAGCACAGACTACCAGCTGCCCCAGTGATCTGGTGAGTACCTCAAGGGAATCCCTTGTGCATTTAGCTCTCGGTGGGCTGGGAGTCTGAAAACTCCTCCTGTTTGGCTGAAAGGAATAAAAAGAAGACCCCCATTATTAGAGGTGAAGGATCTCACATCCATTCTATATAGGCTGTATCACACAGCTGTATCTTAAGAGGTGAAAATCAGATTGTCTCAATTTATAATATATCATAAGTGAGACAGCAGGGGTCTTCCAAAAGCGGAGCAGCTTATTTCTATTGGAATATACCTAAGTCAAAGCATTATGAAGTGTGAATAGATGACAGGATTTTATTTTACTTTTTGCATGTATACTGAGCATATCTCTTCTGAGTGCCATTGAAGCTTAAAATTTCCATATACACATTAATTATATTTAGCGATGACCCCTGTTAAAGTGAAAGTATTAAAACATTAATTTAACATTATGATCATTATATAAAGGAGTTTGGGCTTTCAAAATATGTAAAGACAATGAAACTGTTTATAATAAAGCAAATTAGATTTTGTGCAAAACCTAACAGTAAAGGCAAGAATTAATGTAATGCTCTCTCTGTATTACCTAGCAGGAATAGTTTTGCAGCAATAATTAACCTGAAACTGTCAGGTTCTGTGGACTTGGTCTGAATTAGAAGGTGGTAACTAGGCTATTCCTAATTTTAACTTATCTTTAATATGATACCGTAGGACATATTTCATAAAGTTTTAGTTGTATTTATGTGTGCTTGTTAAGGAGAGCAGCAACAATAATTTTAAAGATTTTAAGAAACAAATTTAACAGTTAACTATTTTTAAAGCAAGCACAGAATCATATGCATGTTTACATTTTGATTGAGAAGTGGCTAGTAGTTTTCCTTCTGCCCTTTAAAGCTCATTTACTTCTCTAATTTAAGTACATTATTCACTGTTCAAATTATCATGATTTATAGAGCAGATTCTTCCCTTATTCTAGCAGGATACTTTATTATTTAATTACAAGATTTTTTTTTCTGATTACCCTGCAAGTCAGTTATATTTGTAATAAACTCTTTATATTCTTTAAATAACTTGAATCAAATACTAACATAATATGGAAAGGACAACTAAGTAAAATAAAACATCTTTATTAATTTAGGATTGCACAATTTCTCTGAAGTTTTCAGGAAGAAGTCTTAGCCATACTTTATTTGCTAGCTAACTTTTGCTGAATAAAGTTTATTCATGCCAATTACATTTGATTTTTAAAAAGGATGACATTATATAGATAAATATTTTTGTTCCATGAATATAATGTAGCTACTGTCATCTGATGTAAAGAACAAAGATTTAATGGAAACAAATTCTATTAAGATGCAAAGTGTAAAATGATGAGCTTGAACAATCGCCTACAGTGCCTAAAAAACCTGCTAAAAGTTTTCCTTTAATTGCTTATGTGTGTGCTAGTCGTTCAGTCATATCCGACTCTTTGCTACCCCATGGACCACAGCTCACTGACAGGCTGCTCTGTCCATGGAATTCTCCAGGCAAGAGTACTGGAGTGGGTTACCATTTCCTTCTCCTTAATTGCTTATGAAGCTACAACAAAGAGATCAAATGTTACTGTCCCTTTAATTTCATAGAAGAATGAGAACATGTACCAAGATCTAGAAATCAGTTGTTGCAAAAGGAAGAGACTGATATGACCAACATCAGTGAGAAAGATTTTTAAGTATGTTCTTGGACTACATTTTTTCCATTACCTACACTACACTAAAGCAACTTCAATGGGACCTGAACAAGGAACTTAAATATATTTTCCAAAACCTTAAGAAGATTTTGCTTCACATGCATTCTTTATTCCTAAATTCTAGACTTATTTATTGCATTGACTACAAAAATAGAAAAAAAAATCATCAATTTAAGAGAAAATTTCTCTGAACCCCCCAAAGCTCAATATTGATGTGCCTCACCCATAAACTAATCTATTTCTAAAACAGACTATAATGTTGAATTCATATTTCCTGTGGCAGGAGACTTTCTTACTACATTCACTTTATTATGGAAATTAGCCTGTCTCATATGCACAGGACGTAACACCGGGTTAATTCTAGGATATGGAGAAGTTCACTGTGATCAAGAACACAGCACAGACATGCAATTAAATGTATTCGTCAGGGAAACTTCCAGTGAGAAAAGAGAGTTCAAGTTCTGAAGAGCAGGTAACTACCATGAAAAGTTGAATATCAGCACCTCAAAATTCACTTAGGAAAAATATGCATTCCTCTGTCCTCATATAAGATGCAGGAGAGGAAAATTGCAACTTGAGCCTTGATTTTATAGTCACAATACAAAGATGAATAAACAACACACACAAAATCAAAGTTGCATGAATAAAGTATGACAGCTTAAGAACAAGAATCAAGTTCAATGTATATATGATTGTATTTCAAAAAATACTTGTGATCAGAGATAAAATGTAAAGTAAGAAAATGCTTTACAAATAAGAAAATACTCAGAGAGATAAAATGGGACATGAAATCATGAGGTAAGAGAGGGCAATAGAAAATAGGCAGCTATATTTCTTACAAGTAAAAAGGCTTGCTGAAATTAATAATATAAAATGTATATAAAAATTTTAAGAAGCCAATAGAAATATATCTGCCATTGAGAATATTAACCATTGAGGAAAAAGTCATGCATTTGTCTTACGTTAAAGTAAAATAAAGTAAATTTTAGGTATATCATTATATAGATACATGATCATAATTTATGAATAAATTTATTTTGGAAAAAGTTTAGATTTGCTGAAAACATGCAAAGAAAATACAACATGTTTCCATACACCCTTCATTTAATTTTCCTAATATTATATAATCATGGTAGGTTTTTCAAAAACAAGAAATTAATACTGGTACAGTATTCATAAGTAAGGTAGAGACATTTGAATTTCTGCAGTTTTTCCACAAAGTTTTTTTCTTTCCAGGATTCTGTTCAGGATGCCACCAGTTTATTCAATCATTGTGTCTCCTTGGTATCCTATGATCTGACAGTCTTCTTTTGCTTTTCATGATCTCAACTGGTTTAGAATATCTCTTAATTTGAGTCTTTCTGATTTCCTCATGGTTGCACTGAGTTTATAGTCTTTTGTGAAGAATGCCACAGTAGCCAAGTTTACCTCTTATCAAAATATATTGGCAATTAACTGTATCAATATGATTTTCACTAGTGATATCAACCTTCATCAGTTCAATAAACTTGGAATATAAAGATATACAGCAAATATTTAACTGGCGGTTAAATATTGATGAACCTTCTATATAAACTAATTCAGATATACATTTGTTTAAATATATATATCTTTATAAATTATATAAGTGCATATGCATACATGTATATATATATAATTGGATATTTTATTCATTTATGCATATACATATTTAAAACTGGATTTGGCTACCTCAGTTTTTTAAATTATGTTTCAAGTGACTGTGACTGTGACAGTTGCTCAGTAGTGTCCCGATTCATTGCAACCGCATGGACTATACAATCTGTGGAATTATCCAGGCCAGAATACTAGATTGGGTAGCCTTTCCCTGCTCCAGGGGATGTTCCAACCCAGGGATCGAACCCAGGTCTATCGCATTGCAGTCAGATTCTTTACCAGCTGAGCCACAATGTTTCAAGTACAAAAGCAATTAAATAGAAAATTATAGGCTGTAAATATATGTAACAAAATAATATTAATAGAAAAATTATTAATGTTCTTAGCATCTAAAGAATGTAAGCAAACAAATTAAAAGTCTTCAACAGAGAGCGGATGAACAAAAGTAGAACAACAGACAACATATTGTAGCAACAGAAGATAAACTGAAGAGATTAGATTATTATTAATTTTTTTAAAAGTTCTACCTCACATATTAAAAGTAAAATACCCAGCCAGCATAAAACATATTGTTTTAATATAGAACTAGAGCCTATAAAAATCAGTTATTTGCCACTGTTATAGTAGAAATAAAAATTGAATGCTTGGAATATGGTGGGAGATTAAATAGTTGCAATTATTTATTTTTTCCTAAGAGCAATTTGTATTTGTTTATAAATATGCATGTCTATTAAATTTTTCAATTGTATTTAATATTCTTTTTCCTTAGAGTACATTGGACCATACACAAAATTACTTTAAGAATGATCATCATGGTGACATCTAAACAGTAAGTTGAAAATTCCCTAAATGCTTAACAGCGACCATAAAAATCTACTATAAAAATTAATTCAATGCTATGTTTTCATTAACTAGTCTGATTAAAGAACACTGGCATAGAAAAAGAATAAAATTCCTAAGTAGAAATGAAATTCATGTTATTTAATAATGTTTGCAATGCCATAGCAATATTATTATAAAGGAAAGCAAACAAAAACTATATCTATGAATAAAGTCCAGAAATTTATACACCCAAATGCAGGTATTATTTAATAGTAAAATCAGACTAGTAAATATGTTATTATTTTTCTCATTATTTTAAATATAAGTGCATGTATTTTTTACTCCTGTGAAGAGAAGAAATTAGCTAACATGAGGTACAATGAGACATGATGTTTCTCATGATAATGACATATATAAAAAGTAGTATTTTCTTGTCTTTGAATGAAGATTGAGATTTCATTGTATACTGCTGATGTGTGGATATACAGTCCCACACAGGTTTTGTTGGACCTCAGTTGTACTCAGTATATAGCAATAGCTTTACATTTATTTCACTCTGAAGAGTGTGTTTTGAAATAGACTTTTACTGGATGCATTTATGTCTGATGTATTACGCTAATGAAAATTGGACATCCACTAATACACTGACAATAGCAAACAGGTGAAAGGCACTTTGTATATCATGTTTGGATTACACTTTTGCTTCTTTCAGATGTGGGAATATAACTAAGCTCGAAAAACCATTGAGTCTGAAAATCTACTAGGAAAGCAGGGAGACAAGCATATTAATAGAGGCTCAGGACGGATTGAAAGGTGATATATAACAGGGAAGGAGGCTCCCAGATCTGCAACACTGACTAAGGTTGTTGAATATTAAAGAGACCATTTATAGAGACGCTCTGTGAATTGTATAAAGAAGAGTACAGTGGGACATCAGGCATTGTAAAGCTTCTTAGTAAAAGACCATATAGTAGGTAAGGCACTCCCTTGGTCTGGCAGGAAAGAATTGCATGACTTGACAAATGTAAATTAGACCAAGTGTTCAGTTCAGTCTCTAGTTGTGTCTGACTCTTTGCAACTCCATGGACTGCAGCACCCCAGGCCTCCCTGTCCATCACCAACTCCTGGAGTTTACTCAAACTCATATGCATTCAGTTCGTGAAGCCATCCAATCATCTCATCCTGTCTTCCCCTTCTCCTCCCACCTTCAATCATTCCCAGCATTAGGGTCTTTTCAAATAGTCAGCTTTTTGCATCAGGTGGTGAAAGTATTGGAGTTTCAACTTCAGCATCAGTCCTTCCAATAAATATTCAGGATGGATTTCTTTTAGGATAGACTGGTTGGATCTCCTACAGCCCAAGGGACTCAAGAATCTTCTCCAACACCACAGTTCAAAAGTGTGAATTTTTCAGTGCTCAGCTTTCTTTATAATCCAACTCTCACATCCATACATGATTACTGGAGAAACAATAGCTTTGACTAGGCAGGCATTTGATGGCAAAGTAATGCCTCTGCTTTTTAATATGCTGTCTAGGTTGGTCATAACTTTTCTTCAAAGGAACAAGCATCTTAATTTTATGGCTGCAGTGATTTTGGAGTGATCTGCAAAATTGATTTTGCAGATGTGATCTGCAGTGATTTTGGAGCCCCCCAAAATAAAGTCTTAATGTTTCCACTCTTTCCCCATCTATTTGGTGTGAAGTGATGGGATCAGATGCCATGATCTTAGTTTTCTGAATGTTGAGTTTTAAGCCAACTTTTTCACTCTCCTCTTTCACTTTCACCAAGGGGCTCTTTAGTTCTTCTTCACATTCTGCCATAAGGGTGGTGTCATCTGCATATATGAGGTTATTGTATTTCTCCAGGCAGTCTTGATTTCAGCTTGTGCTTCATCCAGCCCAGCATTTCTCATGATGTACTCTGCATATAAGTTACATAAACAGGGTAACAATATACAGCCTTGATGTACTCCTTTCCCTATTTGGAACCAGTCTATTGTTCCATGTCCAGTTCTAACTGTTGCTCCCTGACCTGCATACAGGTTTCTCAAGAGGCAGGTCAGGTGGTCTGTTATTCCCATCTCTTTAAGAATTTTCCAGTTTGCTGTGATCCACACAGTCAAAGGCTTTTGCATAGTCAATAAAGCAGAAGTACATGTTTTTCTGGAACTCTCTCACTTTTTCACTGATCCAACAGGTGTTTGCAATTTGATTTGTGGTTCCTCTGCCTTTTCTAAAACCAGCTTGAACATCTGGAAGTTCACGGTTTACATATTGCTGAAGCCTGGCTTGGAGAATTTTGAGCATTACTTTGCTAGCATGTGAGATGAGGGCAATTGTTTGGTAGTCCGAGCATTATTTGACATTACCTTTCTTTGGGATTGTATTGAAAACTGACCTTTTCCAGTCCTATGGTCACTGCTGAGTTTTCAAATTTGCTGGTATATTGAGTGCAGCATTTTCACAGCATCATCTTTTAGGATTTGAAATAGCTCAACTGGAATTCTATATCCTCCACTAGCTTTGTTGGTTGTGATGCTTCCTAAGGCATCACATCACTTGACTTCGCATTCCAGGATGTCTGGCTCTATGTAAGTGATCATACCATTGTGATTATCTGAGTTGTGAAGATCTTTTTTGTATAGTTCTGTGTATTCTTGCACCCTTTCTTAACATCTTCTGCTTCTGTTAGGTCCATACCATTTCTGTCCTTTATTGTGCCCATCTGTGCATGAAATGTTCCCTTGGTATCTTTAATTTTCTTGAAGAGATCTCTGGTCTTGCCCATTCTGTTGTTTTGCTCTATTTCTTTGCATTGATTACTGAGGAAGTCTTTCTTATATCTCCTTGCTATTCTTTGGAACTCTGCATTCAACTGGGTATATCTCTTTTTCTCCTTTGCCTTTTGCTTCTCTTCTTTTCCCAGCTATTTGTAAGGCCTCCTCAGACAACCATTTTGACTTTTTGTATTTCTTTTTCTTGCAGATGTTCTTGATCCCTGCCTCCTGTACAATGTCATGAACCTCAGTCCATAGTTCTTCAGGCACTCTGTCTCTCAGATCTAATCCCTTGAATCCATTTGTCACTTCCACTGTATAATTGTAAGGGGATTTAGGTCATACCTTAATGGTCTAGTGGTTTTCCCAACTTTCTTTAATTGAAGTCTGAATTTGGCAATAAGGAGTTCATGATCTGAGCCACAGTCAGGTCCCAGTCTTGTTTTTGCTGACTACCTAGAGCTTCTCCATCTTTGGCTGAAAAAATATAATCAGTCTGATTTAGTTATTGACCATCTGGTGATGTCCATGTGTAGAGTTTCTCTTGTGTTGTTGAAAGAGCATGTTTGCTGTGATCTGTGCGTTCTCTTTGCAAAACTCTGTTAGCCTTTGCCCTTCTTTATTCTGTACTTCAAGGCCAAATCTACTTGACCAGTTATTACTTTTTATATGAAATCTGCCTCCATATAATGTAAAGAGGGGGAAAAAGTCTGATTCTGTTTAGGTTGTAAAGGACAGTAATAAAAACAATAGAAAACATTTACAGAACACTTAACCTTATGCTATGAAACATGCCAACCATTTTCATGAACATCATTTCAGACTTACTCACACATCACTTTGACAAGTTTCTGAAATGTTTCTATGAGTTTGAAATGAGGCTTATTAGTAATTTGTCCAAAGTCACATATTAGTAAAAGAGAGACCCAGTTTTGAAATCCAGTCAGTCTTCCTTCAGAAACTGAGTCCTTCACCTTTACATACTAGATATTATCAACTTTGTTTTATTATTAAATATAAAGATAGACGAGTTATAGCTTTCTCCCCAGTGTCATTTCAGTTTGCAGGTTATTTTTATGACATACATTATTGATATCTGGGAAAGATGGAAAAGTTTTCTTAATTTATCTGTAGCAAATATTCTATGTGAAAAATTCTAATTAGCAAATTAATGTAACATAGAGCAAATGTAATGTAGGAAATGAATACAAATATAGGTAAAGTACATTGACATTGTTAACCCTGGATTGTGAATTTATATATGGGATAATTTTAATCTTCATCATTATGATTTTATTTTAAGCTTTCTAAAATGATTTAAAAATGTTTATTATAGAAAAATGTTATATTGTTTTCAAGAAAAGAGACAGACTAGAAAAACATCTGGGAAAATACAATATGCTTTTAAAAATAAAAGACTGGCAAATTTCACAAAAGTTGGTAATGAAGCCAAATTTTATATCTTTGGAGACTAAACATTTACCATCTTTCATAACATTTTATTTTTTAAAAATGTTTCTTTTTTAAACATTTTATTTTTAAAACTTAAGTGATAAAAAGAATTTATCAGATTCAAAGATGAATGTTACTTAGATTAACTTATTTTTAGAATGATATGGTATATTATCTTTAAAAATAAGATACAATTTAACATAGCTATATATGTTTTGTTTTCACAAAATTAGAAAATTATTGACTCTGCTATTTCTCTGGAATTTCAAGAGTTTCCTTCTTGATAATTTTCCTTTATGGTAATTTTCAAAACTATTCCTGCTAATATACCATAAATTATATAAAATTATGAGAAGAAAAATAAAAGAAATAGTAAAATTAATTAATATGTGAACTCTATAAACACAATGACTGGCCTATAGTGAACTACAGACATGTTAGTGATTTTTTGTAAAATAATACTACCAACTATGTTATTTCTTTTAAGAGTTTTTAGTTTTAGTTTTACTAGTCTTAATAATTTTGTTATTAGTATTTTAGTCTTTATGTTAAACATCTTATTTGTATTGATTTATTTTCTGTTTTTGACAATGTTTTGAATATATGTTAATATTATCACTGTGTTGTTGATGGATTTTTTTAAATTATTGGCTAAAATTAACAAAGCTGCTTGAATTGGTCACTTGTATTTACATAAATGAACCTAATTGCAATTTATATGTCTTGTAATTATATGATACTCTTTTCACATGACAAGCTTTTAAAATTTACCAAAATGCTGTTAAGTAAGCATCTAAATATAGCTATATTTATATTTTAAAATATAGTTATTTTATCATTCTTAAAATAATTAAGACAATTTTTAGTGATGTTGTATATTTCATGATGTTTGTATCAATCGATATAAGAGAACAGTTTTCACAATTTAACAGAATATTTGTTAAAATTATAATATCTCTGTTATTTTTATATGTTAATAAAAATCTAATTTACATTAATTTTAAAAAGTAATCTCATGAAAATACTTAACTAAGTTAAGACATAAAAATGAACTAAACTGTATTAGGTTCAATTCTTGATGGCAGAACATACATGCATATGCTACCTTAGAGAAACAATCAGCATTTTTCAGAATGAGGCAATGAAGTGATGATAACAAGATAACAAAAGATAACAAGCAGTTTTGTTTTGTTTTGTTTTTTGGTACAAAATGATATATAAATTTCCTGAGAACAATATATAAATAGGAATATAGAAAGGCTTATACTCCTCAGATTCCCATACCTCCTTATTGGAACCGTTGTGACTTAATTCAGCCTGAAGGAGGATTTCTTTGGAGGGGAGAATCTTGCTTTGCTTGATCTTAAGAGTTTTCTATCCTTACTCACCCCCACTTCACTATTCTGAAGACTCTTACTTTGTGCTTGGCTCCTCTTATAAGGTAAAAGTAACAGTAGTTTAACAAATGAACAAGATTCGCAGCACATTTGCTGAGATTCAGTTCTCTGGACATAAATGTCCAGTTTCCAGGAGCATCCTGTGCCAGGCTGTCTTTTGTTCTGTCTATGGTTCAGTTTTGTTCATCACCCATTAATGTCATGGTGAATATCAATGGAGCCTAGCAAAGCTAAACAGTAGGGAAGAGTTTGAATGACTGACTAGCTCAGTTCAAATCATATAAATGTGTCCTTGCCTTACATAACAAGTGAAGGTTTGAATAGTCTTCAAGTACTGTGAACCATCCTAATTCAATTTTAAATTTAGTGAAATACGAAGAAATTGTCTATGAAATGAAAATTTTCTGTCTTGTCTACTTTAATAAAATTTGTTAGAAATAAGTTATTCACAGATCCTATATTAACATATTGGATTCTCTTCACACCATTGAATATATGTTGTTCCTCCACATTTCACACCCTAAGTTTATAAAATATATAGTAAAACTCATGAAATTAACATACTAAGTTGATTTTAACCCTTTCGCAGTAACTATTAAGTTTCCATGTCCTTCCTTAACTACTAAAGTTGCTTATTATTGACAACATTCCCAAGATACATACAAATAGATCTCTAATAAGAGAGTTCAGGAACCGTGGGGTCTATGAGATATATTGACAGGAAAGAAGGTAAAGAATCTGCCTGCAACACAGGAGACCCAGATTTGATCCCTCGGTTGGAGAGATCCTCTGGAGAAGGGAATGGCAACTCACTCCAGTATTCTTGCCTGGAAATCACCAGGGCCAGAGGAGCCTGGTGGCTACAGTCCATGGGGTCACAATGAGTTGGACATGACTGAGAGACTAACACACACATATATGATGTATACTAGTTTCCTTCGGCATGTACTTTTTTAGTAAATTAATGACAGTATAGCTGTATGCTTCTGGAGATGTTAATCTCTGATGTTGTTGAAGTGTGGACCTAACAAGAAATTACACCTCTCAACCCAAAATGTGCTTGTTATAAGATGTGCATAATTGTAAAAATTTGGATTTAGTGGGTGGTTTGGAGTTGGGAGTGAACAATAGGCTAGAAAGGAGCAAGTATGGCCTTCTGTGGTGAAATAACTGAGAAATTATATGTTAGTCTATATGATATAATCTAAAGAAAGAGGGCAGAGCAGAGTAACTAGAGTTCATGCTCTGTCTGCAACCAGACAGATAATTCAGAGCAAGCTCTAGTATTTATTCAAATTCTGCTCCATAATTTCCTACTGTCTCAGCCTCTGGAACTGTACCCTCTCAACTCGGTGAAGTGAAGGCTCTGCTCATTCTTCTGCTTCTGAAAATTGTTCCAGGCAGAAAGTTTGAGTGCTTATAGAGCTAATAATATTTATTTCCTTTCTCCCAGGGAGTATCATCTCATGTTCTCAATGTTTTGAAGTCAATAGTCTTCCTGGTTTGCCAACTGTTTGAAGTCAAAAGTTAAGTCTATTCTTTTTTATTGTAGTGTGGCTTGAAGAGAAATTCTCTTATTTACTTAAATTTCTCTCTCCCCATTTACAATCTAGCCTACCTAAACTTATAAGAAAAAAAAAAAAAAAACAAAAACTTGTTTCTTTCTTTCATTTATGTTAGCCTCTTCTGTAATTTTGGTAATATTGCCTTTGCCAGTCCCCAGGATTGATGAATTTGAAATGGTAAATTTTAAACCATATTTTCTATCATAGTGATCTAATTTCACTTGTCATAATATCTCACCACTAGATCTCTTATTGATCACTGGTCATGAACTATATTCTCCTGAAGTTGGCATGCCTTCCTTCTTTCATTTTCTCCTTTATCTTTCTGTGACTATCACGCAAGCGAGTCAAACTCAACAGTCCAAAATAAAATTCTTCAAATTTATTCATTAAATCAATTTTTATAGTGGTTTTTACTTTATTAAACGGCACCAACATCTATCCTAAACATCTTTATCTTTTCCCACATCTATTTACATACCATTTTGTCACCTTTACCGCCTAGATAATTTTGGATTCTATATTAACAGTCTACGCAAATTGTCACAATTCTAGTTTAGTTATTCCTCCACACTTGAACAATTACAATGACATCTTAATCTGTGTGCCTGTCTACTTCCAGTCTACACTTCCATCAAAATTTAAAATTTATTTTTAAATATAAATCTTATAAATATAAACCATACTTTATTACCTGTTCAGTGGAAACTCTTTTTAACAGTTTCCCTTCCTTTCCTTAGGGAAGGGAACATATTTAACATTTGCCATTTGACCCGTGTCAACATCTATGACATTGGTTACTCAGCTTTCCCAATGTTGACAGAAATAACCAATTAAAAATATAATAGTAATAAAGAAATATTTTACTCCAGCCATACTGAGGTCTATAACCTGGAAGACAGTCTCTCAGATAGCTGTGAGGAACTTCTCTATAGAAGCATGGTTTTCAGCATAGTTTTATATCTTGTCATAACAAAAGAAGCATGGCAGGAGTACATTCCTTCAAGGCTTAAGGGGGAGAAAACAGAATTGTATGTACACAGTGGGTCAGTATGGCCTTGGCACCTGAGAATTGAGTCTTACCATAGATGGAATACTAGCAATTTCATCCCAGAAACAGATGTATTTATCACTATCTTCAAAATAGACAATCCTTACTTCTGAACACTACATGCTTTAATGGTTAAAGCAGATTTAAAGTGTATACCTGATAGGCTACAGTATAGACTCTTCTAGTTAGCATAAACCTAATCATGTATTAGCCAAATGACTTCTCCTTAGCCAAATAACTTCCCCTTACCTTAATGGTGGAGAAGGAAATGGCAACCCAATCCAGTACTCTTGCCTGGAAAATCCCATGGATGGAGGCGCCTGGCAGGCTACAGTCCATGTGGTCTCAAAGAGTCGGACACGACTGAGTGACTTCACTTTCACTTTACCTTAATGGAGAAGGAATAGCAACCCACTCTAGTGTTCTTGCCTGGGAAGTCCCATGGACAGAAGAGTCTGGCAAGCTATAGTCCATGGGGTTGAAAAGTGTAGGATGCTATTTAGCAATTAAACAACAACAATATACCTTAGTATGTGGAATTTTCTTTCCTTATTTCCAAGTTTTGATTACAAGTCTTCTGACAGAAAGATTTGATGATTAGTATATTTGACCCTCGGTGCCAGGGTGGTACTACTTGCCTGTAGTGGGTCCATTGTGTCCCTCAGTGACAAGCTTTTTCATATATATGTATATATATTTTTTCATTAGTTATCCACATTGGGCATGGAACAACAGACTGGTTCCAAATAGGAAAAGGAGTACATCAAGGCTGTATATTGTCATCCTGCTTATTTAACTTTTATGCAGAGTATATCATGAGAAAAGCTGGACTGGAAGAAGCACAAGCTGGAATCAAGACTGCGGGAGAAATATCAATAACCTCAGCTATGCAGATGACACCACCCTTATGTCAGAAAGTGAAAAGGAACTAAAAAGACTCTTGATGAAAGTGAAGGAGGAGAGTGAAAAAGTTGGCTTAAAGCTCAACATTCAGAAGACTAAGATCATGGCATCTGGTCCTATCACTTCATGGGAAATTGATGGGGAAACAGTGGGAACAGTGTCGGACTTTATTTTTTTTTGATTCCAAAATCACTGCAGATGGTGATTGCAGCCACAAAATTAAAAGACGCTTACTCCTTGGAAGAAAAGTTATGACCAATAGATAGCATATTAAAAAGGAAAGACATTACTTTGCCAACAAAGGTCTGTATAGTCAAGGCTGTGGTTTTTCCAGTGGTCACATATGGATATGAGAGCTGGACTGTGAAGAAAACAGCACCGAAAAATTGATGCTTTTGAACTGTGGTGTTGGAGAAGACTCTTGAGAGTCCCTTGCACTGCAAGGAGATCCAACTAGTCCATCCTAAAGGAGATCAGTCCTGGGTGTTCATTGGAAGGACTGATGCTGAAGCTGAAACTCCAATACTTTGGCCACCTCATGTGAAGAGCTGACTCATTGGTAAAGACCCTGATGCTGGGAGGGATTTGGGGCAGGAAGAGAAGTGGATGACAGAAGTTTAGATGGCTGGATGGCATCACCAACTCGATGCACATGAGTTTGAGTAAACTCCGGGAGTTGATGATGGACAGGGAGGCCTGGCGTGCTGCGATTCATGGGGTTACAAAGAGTCGGACACGACTGAGCAACTGAACTGAACTTATCCACATTGGGGGCGGAACTAGTCAGATATAGTGAACAAACACAAGAAAACATTTTATATGCTGACAAGAGAAAATTTCATAAGCTACACATATTATCAGCTATATCACATTGTTGAACAAACACTGAAAATATGTTTTTAGCAATAGATTTAAAGAAAGCAGTGATACATGTCATGAGTAGATTGATAACTAAGAAAAGAATAGTAATACATACTATGAAAATGATAAGCATCTGTAAAACAGGGTTGGGAAAAATGCTTATTTCAGAGAGGAGTCAACTAAATAGATCACTTAAAGGGTTATTTTCCCTTATATCTTATAACCAATTTATCTTTGGTTATAAGAATTTTTGGGTATAAGAATTTTTTTCTAGGTATGTCTCCACTTCTCCAGATGTGTCAATATAAGAGCAACAAGTGTTGCGAGCAGGAGCACAAACATTTCTTGTTTAACCAATAGAAAATCTAAGGCAACCCTGTTATCTGATACTTCTTGGGCTAAGGTATTTAGGGATGCTTGCTCTGACGTGATTTTTGTAGAGTCATTTGCTCTTTGACTGATGATAGCCGATAGATTTCTGATCATGCACAATAAGAACCAAAATTCACAAAACACTTTGCCACCAAGTGTCTTGATATCTTACTAACATGGATTTATTGACTTTTTAATAAGGAGAGAAAATAGAAAATAGACAATGAGGTAACATAATGTCCCAATAAGCATTAGTCTTCTACATGCCAGATATTAAGACAATTTATGTGTCCATCCTTCAGAAACTGGGTCAATTACAATATTAAAACAAAACCTGGGGAACACAAGTGATTCCTCCCAGAGTGCTCTCATTGAAAGTTTCATTAATTGGGAGTTTTGTAAACACAATGTTAAACCATAAATCATTTTCTTGCAGGCTTTCTAAAAGTCATCTGTGTTGTATTTAACACATAGGAGTTACCTGAAGAGTTTACTCCTATTTTTCTCTTTAAGACATTTGTTAAACAAGCAAATGATGCAACACGGAGGCCTTGAGGTGTGCACAGTCTCCAAGTATTGAGGACAGTATCAAACAAAGGATGGATCCATTAATATGTTGAAGAAATTGAACATGAAAGATTAGGCCAGACTGAAGTCTCTGTAGTTGAGTGGTAATTTTAGGAATACCTGAAAAGTTGGTGACAGGAATTATGAAAGGATTTATGTCAGTTTTTATTGACTGGGGAATTTGATGACAGATCCAAACAATCAGTTAGATAGTCATACTTTGTGATATATTTACTAGATAATTTTGTGTCCATAATGGTCATTAATAGCTTACAGTAAAGCAATAATTTTCAATTTAAAAAATAATTCAATTTTCATAGGGAGACAAATATTTAGTAACTAGTTCATCTGAACTACCAGGACGGGTCTTACAGTCCTGGTTTGGTCCTTGGATCAGCTGTCTACCACTGTTGTCTTCTTCTCCTCCTGGTATGGGTGTTGTTTCTCCTCTGTTTGAGCACTGATTTAAGTTTAAAGTCAGCAGTTCTCTCTGCAGACCAGTCTAATGCAAAGACATTTTTAAAAATAAGAGATGTGAACCCATGAGTTTGTGCCTTTTAATTTGGCAGTGCATGGATTATTTAGCAATCCTGAATAAGGTCCTTTCCAATGTGGTTGCAGAAAAATCTTTTATTTGACATATTTTCTAATAAACAAAATCTCCATATTGTAAATCATGATCCTTAAGGCCTTTGTTTCTGGGAAGTTCACCAAGAAAGGAATTAACTACCAACTTTTTTTCATTTCTTTTAAGTGCCTCAATAAGACCCTGACAATAATGTAATATATCTCCCTTGAGTAAGATTGGTTCATATATTCTCTCATCTAATTACATAGAGTGTCCTGTCTCTCAGAAGGAGACAGCTGATGCTACCAAAAGGCATAGGCCTAAATTTGAGAAGCACTAGCAGGAGAGCTTTTGCCCATGAGAGATTAAATGCTTCTGAAGGTTTTGCCAATTGAGTTTTGACAGTGCCATTAATTCTTTCCACCAGTCCTGAAGATGGGGGGTGATAAGTTCACTGAAAATACTGCATTATTGGCCATATGTCACAAATAGATTTAATTATTTGTCCAGCAAAATAATTTCCCTGGTAACTGTGTAATTTGGAAGGAATTCCCCAAATAAGAATTATCCTTTCAAATAGCAATTTAACCTTATAGCCTTTCCTCCTTTGTAAGGAAAAGCTTCACCTCAGTGTGAAAGTATACAGATTGTTACCAAAACATATTTATACTCGTGAGACAGTGGCATTTGGACAAAGTCCAACTGCTGTATCTCAAACGGTGCCCTAGGAAGGAAAAAGTGGCCTCGTGACCCATGCAGTGATTTTCCAGGATTATATTTAGGGCAGATAGTAAGACAAGCATATACTTTATGAGCCATCATGGGAGAAAGTTTCCAAACTTATAGTTTTCCCCATATAGCCATTTTCTTAAGTGCTCATTGAGTTAAAGATTGTACATACCGGGGTAATGGTTGAATTCCAACAGGCACTATAATTTTTTGTTTGTTTTGTTTGTTTTATCATTTCCAAATTATATATATGTGATGGTATCAAAATTCCCTCTTCTTGTTGCCCTATTTGTTTCTCTTCTTCAGTGGCAATTTCCTGAGCCTGCAGACGGAAATCTTCCACTGAGTTGGCAAGGTTAACAGAAAGCAGTAGCCATTCTCAAGGCTGGACAGAATGGGTATTTAAAGCTCCCTATTTGGCTGTGTCATCAATAAGCTGATTTCCTTTAGTTCCATATTGCCAGATTTGGAATGCCCTAGTATTTTAATGATTGCCAGCAGTTTTCGTATATAACACTTAATAACCTGGCAGCCTGTTTTCCGTTTTTTAATCAGCTGTCCTGAAGAGGTTAAAACTTCTTGTCTCCATAGCATTCCAAAGTTATGTGCAATTCAAAAGCATAATGACTGTCACATTTGAAATATGATCTTTAGCTGGTTGATGAGTTCAAGGTAGAACTATTAATTCAACTTGTGCTGACTCTGTTTTTGGTTAGAAAAAAAAAAAAGAACTTTCAATTATGTTCATTGTGGTTGTTACTGCATATATATCTTAGTAATGTCCCCAATCATTTTTTAAGTAGGACCCATCTGTAAACCAAAGTACACTAACATTATCAATAGATTTTTCTTGTAAATTATTCCTTGGAGTAAGAAGATATTTGTTAGTAAAATGCAATTGTAGTTATTTCCTTTCCATGGTTCTGGAAGCAAAGTTTCAGGGTTGAGGTTATTTTTGTGACATACAATAATGGTAAAACTAGCTAAAATTATGGTTAATAACATTAAACCAAAATATATTTACATTTTAGCAATGTCAAATAATCTCTACTACATATGTTAATATCATTTACCCATACAATATGAGCTTCCCTGGTGGCTCAGATGGTAAAAAAGACCCAGGTTCAATCCTGGGTTGGCAAAATCCCCTGGAGAAGGGGATGGCTACCCACCCCAGTATTCAGGCCTGGAGAATTCCATGGACAGAGGAGCCTGGTGGGCTACAGTCCCTGGGATCACAAAGAGTCAGACATGACTGAGCAACTAAACACACAAACACACACACACACACACACACACACACACATACACAACCACTCTATCCCACCACATTCCCCATATAATATAATCTGAGAAGATTTAGCACCACTCATTTGACATTGCTTCCCATGTAATTTAACATAGCAAATAAGCCTGATTAAGTTTAATTTCTATCTTGGATATGCTTCAGATGCTCTTGAGGAAGTTTTTCAAAGACACCAAAAGGTTTCAAAAACACTTTGCTAGGTAGGAAAATATATCAGTATAAAGCAATACTTATTCACTCAACCAAAGTGACAATAAATGATTTGAAGGGCAAAAAATAAAGTTACAACAGACTATTCAAAATGTAAAGCAACTTTTCAGTCTGGTATCAACAGCAGGTAGATATTTCAAGTAAACTTTGTCACCTAACAGAATATCTAACCCAAATTTTGCACAAGCTTATTACTAATACCAAAATTCACTTAAATCCATTCCAATATTAATCAGTCCCGTGTGTGTGTGCTAGGTCACTTCAGTCATTTCCTACTCTGTGTGACCCTATGGACTGTAGCTCTCCAGGATCCTCTGTGCATGGGGATTCTCCAGGCAAGAATATTGAAGTGGGTTGCCATGCCCTGCTCCAGAGGATCTTCCCAAACCAGGGATCGAATCCATGTCTCCTGCATCAGCAGGCAGATTTTTTACCACTAAGTCAACAAGAAAGTACACCTGTGAAGATATACCTATTTAATTAAACCAATAAAATATTAACTTGTTTTCACTCATTAAAGATTAATCTAAGATCACCTGACCCTTTATAAAATTCAGGTTAGTTTCTATTACATTTATAAATACATAATTTTTAAACACTTATTTTAAGTAAATTAAAAAGATCTCTTTTACAAATTAATTTTTCTAAGACCATCTGAACGCAAAGAGGTATCGTATTTCTAATATACACATGTGCAAGTAAACAGACACAACTAGAGAACTCATAGCCTTATTTTAAAACTTAGTCATAAATCAGGCATTACAATGTAAACTCACTGGTTTGTAAATAAAAGCTTGAAGAAATTAAATTTATTTTCTTGAGTTTAAAGACACCTCTTATCTACCCCCTTTTTTTTCAGTTTTGGATTTTACTGATTGAGCAGAAGCTGTAGTCTCAGGCAATATGGTCTATGTTTACAGTTCAAGGACATAATAAAATTACAACCTTAAGTTTTCTCCTAGGAGTATATTTGTTCCCTTAGGGTAAGAATTTTGAAAGGATCAAGTCAGTTTTTATTTATCCCTAGTTTGTATATGCAGAAATCAGTTTGACAATGTCTCAGTTTCTCCTGCCAGGTGTTAGAAACCATACTGATGGCTCAGAGCAGTGGGTGACCAGTCCTTATGTGAGTATGTCCCAGGACCCAGGATGAGCCATACATTACTTACAGTGTCATGATGAGGTTCCAATTCTCAGACTTATTTTCTTGGTTCCTGGTCACCTTAGAACGCCTTGTGACTGGTGATGTCCCTTCATTTCATAACTGAATAGATTAAGTCTCTCATTTTGCACCCAAACATTTTCTTCAGCCCATAAATATACAAATTTTTCCAATCTTAAGCTAGATTTTTAAAGGTCAGCCAATCCAGTTTACTCCGAAATTTCTTTTTGGTCTTTTCTGCTTTGAAATTCTTCCAAGTCCCTGGCTAGAAACGTCTTCCTATGTCCCTTTTACCTAGGAAATGTCAGAGTATCCCCTTAAGACTCCAAGTCTTAAGATAACAGCTCAAATAAAACTCACAGGCCATCTACTTAAGATAATAAGGTCCTGATTTCAGGAAAAATTTACCAAAGCACCTGGAATGCTGTTAAGCCCAGAGGGCGGAGTGGATGCTCAAGGGACCCATGTTTAGTGAAGGGCACCAGTCCAAAGCAGACTCCAGGTGACCTCGGTAGGTTTCTTTGACACACTGCAAACTACATCAAGCAGTGCTGATGCCCTGTCCCCTTCACCCCCACCTTTCTAGCAGCAGACTGGTGGACTCTTTTTTACAAACTAATGTTTAAATGATTAAACATTAGTTAATGTTTTGACTAATTTTGGTCCATCTTCTTTAAGTCCATGAGGTGATAGAAATAATAAAAAAAATCTTTAATAAGAATAAAGGAGAATTTTATTTGAGCCAAACTAAGGACTATATTCTGGGATATAACCACTCAGATAGCTCTGAGGAACTACTCTGGAGAAGTATGATTTTCAACACAATTTTATATCTTGTTAGAACAAAGAACATCAAATATGACAGGAGTGCATTTTTTCAAGTTTTCAACAAAGAAAGAAAGAAAGAAAGACAGGTTGTCCTGTACACAGTGAGTCAGTATGTCCTTGGTACCTGAGAAGGAAGCCTTACCCTTGAAGGTGTACTAACTCTGGGATCCCCAGGATGGAGGTGTTTATCTGTGTCTTCAAAATATACACTCTTTACTTCTATACAATGTACCCTTTTCTTTAATGGTTAAAATAAATATGCAGTGTGTGTTTGATAGGCCATAAGACAGACTGTGCTAGTTAGCATAAAGTTCAAGCCAAACCATGAATAAGCCAAACAACCTCAATATGTGAAAATTTCTTTCATCACTACTAACCTTATTTTATTCTGTTTAGTCTAACATATGTTAAGCTTTGGCATCTATGGAATACCTTATCGTTAGCTTATAGAGAACACATAGATAGGCAGTTTTGTGAATAAAGAACAGACCACTTAAGAAATGCCAAAACCTAAGGCTCATTTGGTCAAATAACATTCTTTAAAGTTGGAATTTATTACTATTTATCCTCTTCTTCTTGGATCTGTTCAATGAAACTGATGTGGACTTATTCTTGGTTTTTGCAAGAAAGAACCCTTTGAATAAAAATATTACCTGTATTCTCCTAATCTTGGAAACATATAGTTAATGAAGCTTCTACTTAGCTTTGAGACATTAATTTTCTTTAGCTCCATGCTTATCCATCTTTTATCTTAAAGGCCAAGAGATAATTTAACTTCTTCTGTAACTCCCCAAACTAATGAAAATTTGCAAATTTTATTCATGTCTGCCACTACTTCAATTTGCTTATTCTTTCCATAAATGTTGATTGGGTGTTTTCTATCTACCACACATTGATAGGTGTTGGGAAGAGAACAAAAAAGACTAATTTTGTAATGTCTTTGGGTATGCATTTGAAGAGTGAGATATGTAATGAACTAATAAAATATAGTTTTGCAGATAATAAAAAATTCAATATAGAAAAATAAGGCAAATAAAAATTTAGAAAAAATGGAAAGTTTGCAGGAGTCTCTGAAGATTTGAGATATGTGTGAAAACCGTCACTACATGTCTTGTATTTAATTATGTCAACACAAATCTCTCTTTTTCTCTCTTTCTTCCCACTTAAATCTCTCTACACCATGCTTAAATTCAACCTACACCTGACTGTAATCATTTCCATTTTCCTTTTAAGAATTTCTTTGAGTAATAATTCTGAAAAAAATAGTATAATGAGATTTCTCCTAGATTAAGAATTTCTATTTATTTCCCATTTCTGAAGAATGGCTCTAATTGCTTCTTAATTCATTAAATTTCTGCTGTGAGGGATATCTCACAAAGAAGTGAGAAATCCATAGCTTTTACTCCATGTCAGATAAGAACGACTTTTGGGAAAATAATATTATTTACATTTATTACTGAACATTATGATAAACTATTGCACTTGTTCTGCAACTGTCAGTTCATCAGCATAATTGTTTGTATCTTTTCTTTACCCAACTCTCATGTAGATATACACATATATATGTTTTAGATGAGAAAAGAAAAACATGCTGTAATATCTCTAACATCCTATGATACAACATCTAACATTCACTTAAACATTATCTGTATGATCCGTTGAACCAATATTTTTTGAAAAGTCACAAAAAGTAGTAATTAGGAAAGAAAAACAGCTATTGAAAATCACAAATGGAAGCAAAAAATTAACATTTATGTTACTCTCTGTGTTCCAAAAAGCATTCGTAAGACTTGTCCTACTTTAATTATTTTTCTTAATGTTTTACTACTCTCCACATGGTTACAAAGACATTCTATTCAGTTTATCTTTCAAAAAACACAAAGAGATTCTAGGTGTTAAATAATTCACAATGAAGTTTGGAGCTCACAGCTGTATTACCAGAAGCCGAGCCAAAAACATATATGGTTGTTTTTGAAATCAGAAATCACTCTTATTGGTTTTCCTCTAGCACATAGAACTCAGCATTTAGAGAGGTTCCTGTGACACAGATTGATATGTTAAAATGTATATTTTACTATGAATGGCCTTATCCTATTACAGCAGGATTGTTGCTAAGCGAAATGGAAAAATTGGAGACTCTGTATCTCCTAATTATATCTAATGGCTTTGGTGGGGGAGAGCAGCTCTCAAAAGCAGCACAGTCTTTTGGAAGGGAGCTTTCTCAGCATATTTGTTGGTAGACTTCTGCCTCCTTGATTAACAGTGTTAAACATTTCTTGAAGACCAATACAGATAAGGAAAAAATGTGGCCAATGAATTTGAATATAAACAAATCACAGACAATATTTTCCAAAATGTGTTTGATAAAATGGGAGAAATAACACCAATAGAAGAAAATTAAGTTGAGAAAATCTACAGAGAAATATTGCAAGAAAGCAAGGCTATGAATATATTAAGTCTTTTTAAAACAAGAACAGATCTTGGTAGTTAGATTTATATATAAGATGGAAATGGTCACAATGAAGAGATTTAGACAAATTTAGACAAATGAGACATCTGGGAAGTTGGAACACTGGTGTTTTGTTGTTCAGTCACTAAGTCATATCCAAATCTCTGAGACCCCCTGGACTGCTGCATGCCAGGCTTCCCAATCCTTCACTATCTCCCAGAAATTGCTCAAATTTATGTCTGTTGATTTGACGATGCTATGTAACTAGTCTTACCCTCTGCCTACATCTTCTCCTTTTGCCTTCAGTATTTCCCAGGATCAAGGTCTTTACCAGTGAGTCTGCTCTTTACATCAGGTAGCCAAAGAATTGGAGTTTCAGCTTCAGCATCAGTCTGTCCAATGAATATTCAGGGTTGATTTCCTTTAGGATTGACTGGTTTGATCTTATTGCTGTCCAAGGGGCTTCAAGAGTCTTCTCCAGCACCACAATTCAGAAGCATCAATTATTCAGCCCTCTGTCTTCTTTATGGTCGAACTCTCATATCCGTACGTGACTACTGGTAAAACCATAGCTTTGACCATATGGACCTTAGTCAGCAAAGTGATGTCCCTGTATTTTAATACACTGTCTAGGTTTGTCATAGCCTTCCTTCCAAGGAGCAAATGTCTTTTAATTTCATGGCTGCAGTCACCATCTGCAGTGATTTTGGAGCCTCCCCAAATAAAATGTGTTACTGCTTCCACGTTTTCCCTTTCTTTTTGCCATGAAGTGATGGGACCAGAAGTCATGATCTTAATTTTTTGTGTTGAGTTTTAAGCTAGCTATTTCACTTTCCTCTTTCACCTTTCTTAAGAGAGTCTTTAGTTGCTCTTTACTTTCTGCCATTAGAGTGATATCATCTGCATATCTGAGGTTGTTAACATTTCTCCTGGCAATCTTGATTCCAACTTGTGCTTCATCCAGCCTGGCATTCTGCATGATGTCTATGTTTATAAGTTAAATAAACAGGGTGAAATATACAGTCTTGATGTACTCCTTTCCCATTTTTGAACCAGTCCATTTTTCCATGTCCAGTTCTAAATGTTGCTTCTTGGCCTGCAAACAAGTTTCTCAGGAGACAGGTAGGGTGATCTTGTGTTCCCATCTCTTTAAGAATTTCCACAGTTTGCTGTGATCCACACAGTCAAAGGCTTTAGAATATTTAATGAAGCATATGTATATGTTATTTCTGGAATTCTCTTGCTTTTTTCTATGATGTTGGCAATTTCCTCTCTGGTTCCTCTGCCTTTTGTATATCCAGCTTATATATCTGGAAATTCACAATTCACATACTCCTGTAGTCTAGTTTGAAGGATTTGAGCATTATATTGCTAGCATGTGACATGAACACAATTGTAGGGTAGTTTGAACACTTTTTGGCATTGGAATGAAAATTGACCTTTTCCAGTCCTGTGAGCACTGCTGAGTTTTCCAATTTTGTTGACATATTGACTGCAACACTTTAACAGCATCATCTTTTAGGATTTGAAATAGCTCAGCTGAGAGTCCATCACCTCCACCTACTTTGTTCATAGTAATGCTTCCTAGGTCCCACTTAACTTCATACTCCAGGGTGTATGGCTTTATAGATGAGTGACCACACCATCGTAGTTACCTGGGTCAATAATACCTTTTTTGT
Organism: Dama dama; assembly: GCF_033118175.1. NCBI lineage: Eukaryota > Metazoa > Chordata > Mammalia > Artiodactyla > Cervidae > Dama > Dama dama. The sequence continues at coordinate 58,520,282 of NC_083705.1, read as the reverse complement.
ACAGTTCTTCTGTGTATTCTTGCCACTTCTTAATCTCTTCTGTTTCTGTTAGGTGCTTGCTGTTTTTGTCCTTTATTGTGCCCATCCTTGCATGACATGTTTCCTTGGCATCTACAATTTTATTGTTGAGATCTCTAGTCTTTCCTATCCTATAGTTTTCCTCTATTTCTTTGCATTATCCATTTAAGAAGGTCTTCTTATATCTCCTTGCTGTTTTCTGGAACTCTACATTCAGTTAACTATATATTTCCCTTTCTCCTTTGTCCTTCACTTCTCTTCTTTTCTCAATTATTCACAAAATTTCCTCAGACAACCACTTTGCTTTCTTACGTTTCTTTTTCTTTGGGATGATTTGGTCATTCCTGTACAATGTTATGAACCTCCATACATAGTATTTCAGGTACTCTGTCTACCAGATCTAATTTCTTTCATCTGTCACCTCTACTGTATAATCAATCATAAGGGGTTTGTTTTAGCTTATTCCTGAATGGCCTAGTAGACTTTCTTCAATGTAAGTCTGAATTTTGCAATAAGGAGTTTATTGTCTGAGCCACAGTCAGTTCCTGGTGTTGTTTTTTTTTTTTTTTTTCCCTGACTGTGTAGAGCTTCTCCATGTTTGGCTGCAAAGAATATAATCGAGCTGATTTCGGTATTGAACATCTGGTGATATCCATGTGTAGAGACCAATTTTGTTGTGTTGAAAAACACAATTGAAAAAACACACAACAATTTTGTTGTGTTTACTATTACCAGTGAACTGTCTTGGCAAAACTCTGCTTGTCTTTGCTATTTTTCATTTTGCACTTCATGGCCAAACTTACCTGTTATTTTAGGTATCTCTTGACTTTCTTCTTTTGCATTCCAATCACCTGTGAAGAAAAGGACATATATTTTGGGTGTTAGTTCTAGAAGGTCTTGTAGGTCTTCACAGAACTGGTCAACTTCAGCTTCTTCAGAATCAGTGGTTGGAGCATAGTTTGGATTACTGTGATGTTGAGTCGTTTGCCTTGAAAATGAGCTGAGATCATTCTGTCATTTTTGAGATTGCACCTAAGTACTGCATTTTGGACTCTTGTTGGCTAGGAGGGCTACTATATTTCTTCTAAGGGATTCTTGCCCACAGTAGGAGATACAACATTCATCTGAATTAAATTTTCCCATTCCAGTCCATTTTAGTTCACTGATTCCTAAAATTTCAATGTTCACTCTTGCCATCTCCTGCTTGACCACATCCCATTTACCTTTTTCATGGACCTAGCATTCCAGGTTCTTATGCAATATTGTTCTTTACAGCATCGGACTTTACTTTCACCACCAGACATATCCACAACTGAACATCATTTCTGCTTTGGCGCAATCACTTCATTCTTTTTGAAGCTATTAGTAATTGCCCTCTGCTCTTTTCCAGTAGCATATTTAACTCCTTCTAGATGAGGGGCTCATCTTCTATTGTCACATCTTCTTGCCTTTTCATGCTGTTTGTGGGGTTCTCGCAGCAAGAATACTGAAGCGGCTTGCCATTCCCTCCTCCATTGGACCACATTTTGTCAGAATTCTTCACTATGACCCATTCATCTTGGTTGATCCTGCATGTCATGGTTCAGAGCTTCATTGAGTTATGCAAGCTCCTTTGTCAGGAAAAGGCTGTCATCCATGAAGGGGATTGGGACACTAACACATTTCAAAAATTAGACTATGGCTGTGGCTGGCCACAGTAACAGTAACCTGAGGGAAATAATTATTTCATGATCCACAGTAACCTGTGTAAAATAATTATCTCCATATTTGTTGCTGTTCAGTTGTGTCAGTCTCTTTGCAACCCCATGAACTGCAGCACATGAGGCTTCCCTGCCCTTCACTATTTCCTGGACTTTGTTCAAACTCATATCCATTGAATCAGTGATGCCATCCAACCATCTCATCCTCTGTCACTGCCTTCTCCTTTTGCCTTCAATCTTTCCCAGCACCAGAGTCTTTTCCAATGAATCAGTTCTTCGCATCAGGTGGCCAAAATATAGTGTGGAAATGTAAAAAATAATTACATTTTGCTAATGTTTCAAATTAATTTTTCTAAGAAATGAATATTGGGTGTAACTGTATTCAAATATTTGCATATAGCACAGAGATTTATAATGCCAGTATATCAGGATGCACTTACAAATAAGAATTTCTAAAACTTGACTTATCATATACTATATAGTTTTTATTCAAATATAACTTAACAGATTGGTGACTAAACATATTGTTTTCAGTTATTTCTGAGGCTCAGTGAAAAACAACAAAGCAAAGTCTAGTTCTGAGAAAATCAATGGGGAAAAGTGTTACCATGAGAGTATTTTAATGGAGTTTTACTACCGTATCCCTCAGGAGACATTCTTGAAACAGTACTAAACTGATAAAACTAATATGTTACTTGCTGAATTCTTATTTTCTGAAATGAAAAAGGTAAACCTTGCAGTAGGCCCCAGTAGCAAGTATAGTAAAAGCAAAAACAGTCTATTAAAAAAAAATACAGTACTCCAAGTCAGTGAGAACTAACACAATTCATGGATTCAGTGGCATTATATGACTCCTTAGACTGGAGATTTTGAGAGAAAGTGATTAGTGAGCATAACTTAGAGATTACTTTTCTGCTGAAAGAAGGGATAAATATATTGGAAAAATACTTGTATAGTGTTAAACATTTTATAAGGATGTAGTTAGAGAAGCAGGGGAACATATTAATAAACTTAAGATTTAAGTAGCATGCATTTTTCTATGTCTCATATAATACCATGAATATGGTATTTATTTTTTCTCTACCACAATGCAAGCATTGGGAATTTAATTATATCAAATATTCTGAAAGAAATATGTTAAAATTGTTTCTAAAGTTTTTATTGAGTAATTTTAAGAAGAATATCTGAAAGAAAATCTAAATATGGTTTAATTTTAATTTAAAATCAAAGCAAATATTGAGACATGGTTATGATTTTTGGCAAACTCCATTGTCCTTGGGATATAAGAAATTTGTTTCTGTCCCCAAGGATTTAAATAACTGCACACCTATGTGACTCATCTTTTTTTGCATCTTGTATTCTTGATGTTTGCAGTTTAATAAACTAATGTTTTGAAGGCAGAATTCTGTAAGTCTAGAAGATAGCTTGACATTAAATATTGAGTGATGATCTTCTCATTGTGTAAATAATGAAAGAAACTCCAATCCTAGGCATGTATTTGTCAAGTGTACCAGTATTATTCATTTCCATTAAACATATTATAAATTTTTATAAGTAAAAATGCTGTACTCATAAAATGAGACACTATGCTTTTAAAATAATTTTATATAATAAAATTCACTGTCATCTTGAAAGAAATAGAAGGTCTGAAATCAGTTCCTATAGTAGGAACTAATTTTACTATCAGATGCTTCAAAGAAAGATTGATAATTTAATGATAGAAGGTAAAGTATATTTGTAAAGATTCTATGAAATTACAAGCATTAAAAAATATAATTATATTTTTTCTTAAATGAAGACAGAAAGAATCCTCCTTAGAATGTGAAGAGTTTATAAATAATAGGAAAAAAGAATGGTTACAGATCCAGGAAGATGGAAAAACAAACAAAACAATGCCAAAAAGAGAAAGGAAATCACATCCCAGTGAAGGAGTGAAAACTATTGTGGAAGTCAGAGCCATTCAGAAGAGCTTTGAGGTGCTGACAATAGTCTTACAAAGCAGCTGGGGCCCCTGCACAGCTCAGGGTGGTTAATTGTAGAACTGCTTCATGTTGACCTGTCAGTCAACTCTGCTCTCCCTCCAACAAAACCTTCATATAAGAGCAAGAACCTCACCTGTCTACAAATATAAAAGAATCAGACCTTCTCAAATGTAATAAATAAGTACAAAAAGAATCAGAAAATGCACCACTATATTTTTCTGGTTATTTTTCAATAACCAGAAAAATAAAAGTGAGTAAACAATTAAAGTAATAAATGAGTAAGTTATTTACAATAAAAAGCTTTTGAAGAAATATTAGCTTTATAAAAAGTCTTCTAGAGGTCTTAGAATTTAAAAACTTCATCACTTCATTAAAAAAAATGAGTAGATAAGCTGAACAGTAAAGTTGGTACAGCTTGATTAGAAGAAGGAGCTAAAAGACTGAACATGGGGAGTTTTCTTAAAAGCTTAATAAAGTATAAAGATATTTTTTAAAATGAGAGAACAGGAAACTATAGGAATTCTTCCTTTTACACAAGAAAAATTCCAGAATGAAAAATGAGATAAAAAGAAGGGAGCAGTATTTTTAAAAGTCGGTCTACTGATGTTTATAATCTGTTCACAGTTTTTATAATGTGTTTGGCAATTTCCACTTCCTTTAATTGCATTTCCTGGTGTTTCCAGCAAGCTTTTGCAAGTGCAGTGTTTTCTGTTTTTTGAATTTTCACATCCAAGTTACATCATGAGAAAATTTAAGTGATAAACATCTAATTTTGATTAACATTTGTTTTTAATGCTATCATGCAGTTATGATTAGTATCTATGATTTGTGCATAAATAAATCCACATGTATGAGACTGCATCATAACATTTCTTTGTCTGGTAGGTAGTATGACTGTTTTACAATGAATTTAAAGTACAATCTGCATAAAAACTAAAATGTTAGATGATATTAAGAACATAAAAATAATAACAATATTTATTACTAATCAGCAAAATTGAAACTATGATTTCACCTCTGAAAACTAATAAATATTAGTGTTTATTGAGAGTCAATTATGTCCTGACACTAATCATTAAGTAACTTTACTGCTCTTATTATAGAATTCATTTAACTAAGTACTGGGGTAAAGAGATTCCATACCTCCACCAAAGGAACAGATATGGTTGTATGATATATGCATCATCTAGATTGACATATGTTTCATATATGTTAATGAGCTTACAATTTTCAGTTGAGATTCAGAACATTTTTTTTTCCTATACCAGCCCACTCACCAACCTCTGTATCTACAATGTCTTAGCTTCAGAGTATTCTACAAGATCAGCAGAGGCTTTGTCAGGACTAAAGACAGCCCAAATTCTCCATCTCCCACTAGTAGTGTTTTCCCTCCTAGACAAGTATTGATCACAAAAGCACTTGCACGTTGATCTAATACATTTCTTGGCCATCAGTCTCTGTCTGAGAATGGGTTGTCCAAGAACTCAAATCTGCAAAAACACTTCAAAATGGACAAAAACATGTACACATATACACAGAAAATATAAGCAAATTATTACATTTGTTTAATGTAATAATTTAAACAAATTATTTAAGGGAGGAGGAGGAGAAGGTGCAGAGAGGATGAGATGATTGGATAGCATCACTGATTCAGTTAGTCGGTTCAGTAGCTCAGTCATATCCGACTCTGCAACCCCATGGACTGCAGCACACCAGACTTCCGTGTCCATCACCAACTCCTGGAATCTACCCAAACCCATGTCCATTGAGTCAGTAATGCCATCCAACCATCTCATCCTCTGTCATCCCCTTCACCTCCTGCTTTCAATCTTTACCAGAATCAGGGTCTTTTCAAAGGAGTCAGTTCTTCGCAACAGGTGGCCAAGTATTGGAGTTTCAGCTTCAACATCAGTCCTTCCAATGAAACTCAGGACTGATTTCCTTTGGATTGACTGGATTGATCTGCCAGCAGTCTGTGGGACTCTCAAGAGTCTTCTCCAACACCACAGTTCAAAATTATCAGTTCATCTGTGCTCAGCTTCTTTATGATCCAACTCTCACATCCATACATGACCACTGGAAAAACCATAGCCTTGACTAGACAGACCTTTGTTGGCAAAGTAATGCCTCTGCTTTTTAATGTGCTGTCTAAGTTAGTCATAGCTTTTCTTCCAAGGAGCAAGCATCTTTTATTTTCATGGCTGTGGTCACCATTTGCAGTGATTTTGGAGACCCACTCCCCATCTCTTTAAGAATTTGCCACAATTTGTTGTGATCCACACGGTCAAAGGCTTTGATGCAGTCAATAAAGCAGAAATATATGTTTTTCAAGAACTCTCTTACTTTTTCTATAATCCTAAGGATGTTGGCAATTTAATCTCTAGTTCCTCTGTCTTTTCTAAAACCAGCTTGAACATCTGGAAGTTCTTGGTTCACATGCTGTTGAAGACTCATTTGGAGAATTCTGAGCATCACTTTGCTAGTGTGTGAGATTAATGCAATTGTGCAGTCGTTTGAATATTCTTTGGCATTATCTTTCTTTGGGATTGGAATGAAAACTGACTTTTTCCAGTCCTGTTGCTACTGCTGAGTTTTCCAAATTTGCTGGCTTATTGAGTGTAGCACTTTAACATCATCATCTATTAAAATTTGAAATAGCTTTTACGATTTGTAATTTATTGCCAAATTCAGACTTAAATTGAAGAAAGTAGGGAAAACCACTGGACCATTCAGGTATGACCTAAGTCACATCCCTTATGACTATACAGTGGAAGTGAGAAGTAGATTCAAGGGATTAGATCTGATAGACAGAGTGCCTGAAGAACTATGGACGGAGGTTCATGACATTGTACAGGAGACAGTTATCAAGACCATCCCCAAGAAAAAGAAATGCAAAAAGGCAAAATAGTTGTCTGAGGAGCCCTTACAAACAGCTATGAAAAGAAGAGAAGTGAAAGGCAAAGGAGAAAAGGAAATATATACCCATTTGAATGCAGAGATCCAAAGAATAGCAAGGAAATATAAGAAAACCTTCTCAAGTGATCAATGCAAAGAAATAGATGAAAACAATAGAATGGGAAAGACTAGAGATCTCTTCAAGATAATTAGAGATACCAAGGGAACATGTCATGAAAAGATGGGCTCAATAAAGGACAGAAATGGTAGGGACCTAACAGAAGCAGAGGCTATTAAGAAGAGTTGGCAAGAATACACAGAAAAACTGTACAAAAATGATCTTCATGACACAGATAATCACGATGGTGTGATTACTAATCTAGAGCCAGACATCCTGGAATGAGAGGTCAAGTAGGCCTTACGAAGCATCACTACAAACAAAGCTAGTGGAGGTGATTGAATTCCAGTTGAGCGATTTCAACACCAGTAGACCATTCAGGTATGACCTAAATCAAATCCCTTATGACTATACAGTGGAAGTGAGAAATAGATTTAAGGGACTAGACCTGATAGACAGAGTGCCTGATGAACTATGGATGGAGGTTCAGGACATTGTACAGGAGACAGGAATCAAGACCATCCCCAAGAAAAAGAAATGCAAAAAAGAAAAATGGCTGTCTGAGGAGGCCTTACAAATAGCTGTGAAAAGAAGGAATGTAAAAAGCAAAGGGGAAAAGGAAAGATATACCCATTTGAATATAGAATTCCAAAGAATAGCAAGGAGAGATAAGAAAGCCTTCCTTAGTGATCAATGTAAAGAAATAGAGGAAAACAATGGAATGGGGAAGACTAGAGATCTCTTCAAGAAAATTAGAGATACCAAGGGAACATTTCATGCAAAGATGGGTTCAATAAAGGACAGAAATGGTATGGACCTAACAGAAGGAGAAGATATAGAGGTGGCAAGAATACACATGAGATCTGTACAAAAAAGATCTTCACAACCCAGATAATCACAATGGTGTGATCACTCACCTAGAGGCAGACATCCTGGAATGTGAAGTCAAGTGGGCTTTAGGAAGCATCACTATGAACAAAGCTAGTGGAGGCGATGAAATTCCAGTTGAGCTATTTCAAATCCTCAAAGATGATGCTGTTGAAAGTGTTGCACTCAATATGCCAGTGAAGAAGAACCAAAGAGCCTCTTGATGAAATTGAAAGAGGAGAGCGAAAAAGTTGGCTTAAAGCTTAACAGTCAGAAAACTAAGATCATGGCATGCGGTCTCATCACTTCATGGCAGATAGATGGGGAAACAGTGGAAATAATGTCAGACTTTATTTTTTTGAGGCTCCAAAGTCACTGCAGATGGTGATTGCAGCCATCAAATTAAAAGACACTTACTCCTTGGAAGGAAAGTTATGACCAACATAAACAACATATTAAAAAGCAGAGACATTACTTTTCAACAAAGTTCCATCTAGTCAAGGCTATGGTTTTTCCAGTGGTCATGTATGGATGTGAGAGTTGGACTATAAAGAAAACTGAGCGCTGAAGAATTGATACTTTTGAACTATGGTGTTGGAGAAGACTTTTGAGAGTCCCTTGGACTGCAAGGAGATAACAATCAGTCCCTCCTAAAGGAGATCAGTCCAGGGTGTTCATTGGAGGGACTGATGTTGAAGCTGAAACTCCAATACTTTGGCCACCTAATGTGAAGAGCTGACTCATCTGAAAAGACCCTGATGCTGGGAAAGATTGAGGGCAGGAGGAGAAGGGGATGACAGAGGATTAGATGGTTGGATGGCATCACGGACTCAATGGACATGGGTTTGGGTAGATTCCAGGAGTTGGTGATGGACAGGGAGGCCTGGCGTGCTACGGTTTCATGGGGTCACAGAGTGGGACATGACTGAGTGACTGAAGTGAACTGAATCAGTCCTTAACATGTTGATCCATATATACTTTTATCATTAGTTGGAAATTACATGCATGTTCCGTTGATCTATATTTCTGTCTTTGTGCCAGTACCATACTGTCTTGATGACTGTGGCTTTGTAGTAGAGTCTGAAGTCAGGCAGGTTGATTCCTCCAGTTCCATTTGTCTTTCTCAAGATTAGTTTGGCTATTCGAGGTTTTTTGTATTTCCATACAAATTGTGAAATTATTTGTTCTAGTTCTGTGAAAAATACCGTTGGTAGCTTGATAGGGATTGCATTGAATCTATAGATTGCTTTGGGTAGAATAAACATTTTGACAATATTGATTCTTCCAATCCATGAGCATGGTATGTTTCTCCATCTGTTTGTGTCCTCTTTGATTTCTTTCATCAGTGTTTTATAGTTTTCTATGTATAGGTCTTTTGTTTCTTTAGGTAGATATACTCCTAAGTATTTTATTCTTTTTGTTGCAAGGGTGAATGGTATTGTTTCCTAAATTTCTCTTTCTGTTTTTTCATTGTTAGTATATAGGAATGCAAGGGATTTCTGTGTGTTAATTTTATATCCTGCAACTTTACTATATTCATTGATTAGCTCTAGTAATTTTCTGGTAGAGTCTTTAGGGTTTTCTTTTTTTTTTTAATTTTTTTTTATTTTTTATTTTTATTATTATTATTGTTTTTTCCAGTGGGTTTTGTCATACATTGATATGAATCAGCCATGGATTTACATGTATTCCCAATCCCGATCCCCCCTCCCACCTCCCTCTCCACCCGATTCCTCTGGGTCTTCCCAGTGCACCAGGCCCGAGCACTTGTCTCATGCATCCCACCTGGGCTGGTGATCTGTTTCACCATAGATAGTATACATGCTGTTCTTTTGAAATATCCCACCCTCACATTCTCCCACAAAGTTCAAAAGTCTGTTCTGTATTTCTGTGTCTCTTTTTCTGTTTTGCATATAGGGTTATCGTTATCACCTTTCTAAATTCCATATATATGTGTTAGTATGCTGTAATGTTCTTTATCTTTCTGGCTTAATTCACTCTGTATAATGGGCTCCAGCTTCATCCATCTCATTAGGACTGGTTCAAATGAATTCTTTTTAATGGCTGAGTAATATTCCATGGTGTATATGTACCCCAGCTTCCTTATCCATTCATCTGCTGATGGGCATCTAGGTTGCTTCCATGTCCTGGCTATTATAAACAGTGCTGCGATGAACATTGGGGTGCACGTGTCTCTTTCAGATCTGGTTTCCTCAGTGTGTATGCCCAGCAGTGGGATGGCTGGGTCATATGGCAGTTCTATTTCCAGGTTTTTAAGAAATCTCCACACTGTTTTTCATAGCGGCTGTACTAGTTTGCATTCCCACCAACAGTGTAAGAGGGTTCCCTTTTCTCCACACCCTCTCCAGTATTTATTGCTTGTAGACTTTTGGATAGCAGCCATCCTGACTGGTGTGTAATGGTACCTCATTGTGGTTTTGATTTGCATTTCTCTAATAATGAGTGATGTTGAGCATCTTTCCATGTGTTTGTTAGCCATCTGTATGTCTTCTTTGGAGAAATGTCTGTTTAGTTCTTTGCCCCATTTTTGATTGGGTCATTTATTTTTCTGGAATTGAGCTTCAGGAGTTGCTTGTATATTTTTGAGATTAATCCTTTGTCTGTTTCTTCATTTGCTATTATTTTCTCCCAATCTGAGGGCTGTCTTTTCACCTTACTTATAGTTTCCTTTGTAGTGCAAAAGCTTTTAAGTTTCATTAGGTCCCATTTGTTTAGTTTTGCTTTTATTTCCAATATTCTGGGAGGTGGGTCATAGAGGATCTTGCTGTGATTTATGTTGGAGAGTGTTTTGCCTATGTTCTCCTCTAAGAGTTTTATAGTTTCTGGTCTTACATTTAGATCTTTAATCCATTTTGAGTTTATTTTTGTGTATGGTGTTAGAGAGTGTTCTAGTTTCATTCTTTTACAAGTGGTTGACCAGTTTTCCCAGCACCACTTGTTAAAGAGGTTGTCTTTTTTCCATTGTATATCCTTGCCTCCTTTGTCAAAGATAAGGTGTCCATAGGTTCGTGGATTTATCTCTGGGCTTTCTATTCTGTTCCGTTGATCTATATTTCTGTCTTTGTGCCAGTACCATACTGTCTTGATGACTGTGGCTTTGTAGTAGAGTCTGAAGTCAGGCAGGTTGATTCCTCCAGTTCCATTCTTCTTTCTCAAGATTACTTTGGCTATTCGAGGTTTTTTGTATTTCCATACAAATTGTGAAATTCTTTGTTCTAGTTCTGTGAAAAGTACCGTTGGTAGCTTGATAGGGATTGCATTGAATCTATAGACTGCTTTGGGTAGAATAGCCATTTTGACAATACTAATTCTTCCAATCCATGAGCATGGTATGTTTCTCCATCTGTTTGTGTCCTCTTTGATTTCTTTCATCAGTGTTTTATAGTTTTCTATGTATAGGTCCTTTGTTTCTTTGGGTAGATATACTCCTAAGTATTTTATTCTTTTTGTTGCAAGGGTGAATGGTATTGTTTCCTTAATTTCTCTTTCTGTTTTTTCATTGTTAGTATATAGGAATGCAAGGGATTTCTGTGTGTTAATTTTATATCCTGCAACTTTACTATATTCATTGATTAGCTCTAGTAATTTTCTGGTAGAGTCTTTAGGGTTTTCTATGTAGAGGATCATGTCATCTGCAAACAGCGAGAGTTTCAGTTCTTCTTTTCCTATCTGGATTCCTTTTACTTCTTTTTCTGCTCTAATTGCTGTGGCCAAAACTTCCAACACTATGTTGAATAGTAGTGGTGAGAGTGGGCATCCTTGTCTTGTTCCTGATTTCAGGGGAAATGCTTTCAATTTTTCACCATTGAGGGTGATGCTTGCTGTGGGTTTGTCATATATAGCTTTTATTATGTTGAGGTATGTTCCTTCTATTCCTGCTTTCTGGAGAGTTTTAATCATGAATGGGTGTTGAATTTTGTCAAAGGCTTTCTCTGCATCTATTGAGATAATCATATGGTTTTTATCTTTCAATTTGTTAATGTGGTGTATTACATTGATTGATTTGTGAATATTAAAGAATCCTTGCATTCTTGGGATAAAGCCCACTTGGTCATGGTGTATGAATTTTTTAATATGTTGTTGGATTCTGTTTGCTAGAATTTTGTTAAGGATTTTTGCATCTATGTTCATCAGTGATATTGGCCTGTAATTTTCTTTTTTTGTGGCATCTTTGTCTGGTTTTGGGATTAGGGTGATGGTGGCCTCAGAATGAGTTTGGAAGTTTACCTTCCTCTGCAATTTTCTGGAAGAGTTTGAGTAAGATAGGTGTTAGCTCTTCTCTAAATTTTTGGTAGAATTCAGCTGTGAATCCATCTGGTCCTGGGCTTTTGTTTGCTGGAAGATTTTTGATTACAGTTTCGATTTCCTTGCTTGTGATGAGTCTGTTAAGGTCTTCTGTTTCTTCCTGGTTCAGTTTTAGAAAGTTATACTTTTCCAAGAATTTGTCCATTTCATCCAAGTTGTCCATTTTATTGGCATAGAGCTGCTGGTAGTAGTCTCTTATGATCCTTTGTATTTCAGTGTTGTCTGTTGTGATCTCTCCATTTTCATTTCTAATTTTGTTAATTTGGTTCTTGTCTCTTTGCTTCTTAATGAGTCTTGCTACTGGTTTGTCAATTTTGTTTATTTTTTCAAAAAACCAGCTTTTAGCTTTGTTGATTTTTGCTATGGTCTCTTTAGTTTCTTTTGCATTTATTTCTGCCCTGGTTTTTAAGATTTCTTTCCTTCTGCTAACCCTGGGGGTCTTCATTTCTTCCTTCTCTAATTGCTTTAGGTGTAGAGTTAGATTATTTATTTGGTTTTTTTCTTGTTTCTTGATGTAAGCCTGTAATGCTATGAACCTTCCCCTTAGCACTGCTTTTACAGTATCCCATAGGTTTTGGGTTGTTGTGTTTTCATTTTCATTCATTTCTATGCATATTTTGATTTCTTTTTTGATTTCTTCTATGATTTGTTGGTTATTCAGAAGCTTGTTATTTAGCCTCCATATGTTTGAATTTTTAATAATTTTTTTCCTGTAATTGAGATCTAATCTTACTGCACTGTGGTCAGAAAAGATGACTGGAATGATTTCAATTTTTTTGAATTTTCCAAGACCAGATTTATGGCCCAGGATGTGATCTATTCTGGAGAAGGTTCCGTGTGCACTTGAGAAAAAGGTGAAGTTGATTGTTTTGGGGTGAAATGTCCTATAGATATCAATTAGGTCTAGCTGGTCCATTGTGTCATTCAAGGTTTGTGTTTCCTTGTTAATTTTCTGTTTAGTTGATCTATCCATAGTTGTGAGTGGGGTATTAATGTCTCCCACTATTATTGTGTTCCTACTAATTTCCTCTTTCATACTCATTAGCGTTTGCCATACATATTGCGGTGCTCCTATGTTGGGTGCATATATATTTATAACTGTTATATCTTCTTCTTGGATTAATCCTTTGATCATTATGTAGTGTCCTTCTTTGTCTCTTTTCACATCCTTTATTTGAAAGTCTATTTTATCTGATATAAGTATTGCGACTCCTGCTTTCTTTTGGTCTCTGTTTGCATGAAATATTTTTTTCCAGCCCTTCACTTTTAGTCTGTATGTGTCTGTTGCTTTGAGGTGGGTCTCTTGTAGACAGCATATATCGGGGTCTTGTTTTTGTATCCATTCAGCCAATCTTTGTCTTTTGGTTGGGGCATTCAACCCATTTACATTTAGGGTAATTATTGATAGGTGTGGTCCCGTTGCCATTTACTTTGTTGTTTTGGGTTCACGTTTATACAGCCTTTCTGCATTTCCTGTCTAGAGAAGATCCTTTAGCATTTGTTGAAGAGCTGGTTTGGTGGTGCTGAATTCTCTCAGCTTTTGCTTGTCTGTAAAGCTTTTGAATTCTCCTTCATATCTGAATGATATCCTTGCTGGATACAGTAATCTAGGTTGTAGGTTATTCTCTTTCATTACTTTCAGTATGTCCTGCCATTCCCTTCTGGCCTGAATGGTTTCTATTGATAGATCAGCTGTTATCCTTATGGGAATCCCTTTGTGTGTTATTTGTTGTTTCTCCCTTGCTGCTTTTAATATTTGTTCTTTGTGTTTGATCTTTGTTAATTTGATTAATATGTGTCTTGGGGTGTTTCGCCTTGGATTTATCCTGTTTGGGACTCTCTGGGTTTCTTGGACTTGGGTGGCTATTTCCTTCCCCATTTTAGGGAAGTTTTCAGCTATTATCTCCTCGAGTATTTTCTCATGGCCTTTCTTTTTGTCTTCTTCTTCTGGGATTCCTATGATTTGAATGTTGGGGCGTTTCACATTGTCCCAGAAAGGGACTGAGAAAGTCCAGAGAAGAGCTCGCAGACTGCGGACTGGCCCAGACCCGCCGGAGGTGGGAGCAGGTCGCGGCTAGACAGAGGGCGCAGGCACCCGACAGGCGCGGGCGGGGACTTGGGGCTGGGGATGCAGAGGGCAGAAGGCGCACGCACCCGACTGGCGCCGGCAGAAACTGAGATTGGAACCGTGGAAGAGAGTGGGCGCGCCGCACCCGGAGAGAGTGCGCCTATCAAGCTCCTGGCTGCCTGGACTGCTCTGACGGGGAAGGCACAAGAACGGACTCAGCCTTTTGTTCCGCGCTTTTGTGGAACACTCGAGGGCTGGAGCTGCGCGCAGCACGCGGCGCGCTCCATATAGAGCAGCCGGGATCCTGAGCAGCGCAGACTGAGAAAGCAGCACCAGCCCCTCCCCACAGCGCCAGCCCCTCTCAGCAGCGCGACAGAACTAGCTACCTGAATAAGAGTCCACCCCCGCCCGCCTGTGTCAGGGCGGAAATGAAGCTCTGAAGAAACCGGCAAACAGAAGCCAAATAAACAAAGGGAACCGCTTTTGAAGAGAGCGGTGCAACAGATTAAAATCCCTGTAGAAAACACCGATTACACCGGAAGAGGCCTGTAGATATCGAGAAGTGTAAGGTGGAATGAGGAGATATCTGAAAATGAGCCGAACTGACACTGACCGCAACAGCTCCAGAGAAATTCCTAGATATATTTTTACTTTTTTTTTTTTTTAAATAAGAAAAAAAAAATTTATTTTTATTTTTTCTTTTTTATTTTTTCTCTTTTATTTTCCTTTAAAATTCCCTATTACTCCCCCATTACTCTTTAACTTTTATTTTCATAGATTTTTATGATTTTTTTAATTAGGGAAAATTCTTTTTCTTTTTTTTTCTTTTTTTCTCCTTTTTCTCTTCTATTTTCTATTTTTCTTTTTCTCTTATTTCTTTTAAAGTCCTCTAGTACTCCTCTACTACTCCTTAATTTTCATTTTCAATACACTATAACCTTACCAAAAAAAAAAAAAAAGAGAAGCCCTATTTTTTAAACTGAACTTCATATATATTTAAAAATTTTTTTGTGTGTGTGTTTTGGTTTTTGTTTTTAATATAGTATTTTTAAGAGTTTAATCTCTACTCTAGATTTTTAATTTTTGTTTTTCAATATATGATATAAATTGTGAACATTTAAGAATCCAATATTCAGTTCCCATTTTTATTCAGGAGTGTGTTGATTATTCTCTCCCAATCTTGACTCTCTGTTTTCTACCTCAGAAAACCTCTATTTCTTCCTTTCCCCTTTTCTTCTCAATCCAATTCTGTGAATCTTGGTGGGTGTCTGGGCAACGGAGAATACTCTGGGAACAGACAACTGTGTAGATCTGTCTCTCTCCTCTTGAGTCCCCCTTTTTCTCCTCCTGCTCAACACTATCTCCCTCCTCCCTCTCCTCTTCTTCATGTAACTCTGTGAACCTCTCTGGGTGTCCCTAACAGGGGAGAATCTTTTTGCCTGTTTTATTATCAGTGCTGTATAGTTGGAGAAGTCCTGAGACTACAGGAAGAATAAAACTAAAATCCAGAGGCAGGAGACTTAAGCCCAAAACCTGAGAACACCAGAAAACTCCTGACTACATGGAACTTTAAGTAATAAGTGACCGTCCAAAAGCCTCCATACCTACACTGAAACCAACCACCACCCAAGAGCCAATAAGTTTTAGAGCAAGACATACCAAGCAAATTCTCCAGCAACGCAGGAACATAGCCCTAAACGTCAACATACAGGCTGCCCAAGGTCACACCTAACACATAGACCCATCTCAAAACTCATTACTGAGCACTCCATTGCTCTCCAGAGAGAAGAAATCAAGTTCCATGCACCAGAACACCGACGCAAACTTTCCTAACCAGGAAACCTTGACAAGCCAATCGTCTAACCCCACCCACTGGGTAAAACCTCCACAATAAAAAGGAACAACAGACCTCCAGAATACAGAAAGCCCAGTCCAGACACAGCAATCTAAACAAGATGAAAAGGCAGAGAAATACCCAACAGGTAAAGGAACATGAAAAATGCCCACCAAGTCAAACAAAAGAGGCGGAGATAGGGAATCTACCTGAAAAAGAATTTAGAATAATGATAATAAAAATGATCCAAAATCTTGAAAACAAAATGGAGTTACAGATAAATAGCCTGGAGACAAAGATTGAAAAGATGCAAGAAATGTTTAATAAAGACCTAGAAGAAATAAAAAAGAGTCAATTAAAAATGAATAATGCAATGAATGAGATCAAAAACACTCTGGAGGGAACCAAGAGTAGAATAACGGAGACAGAAGATAGGATAAGTGAGGTAGAAGATAAAATGGTGGAAATAAATGAAGCAGAGAGGAAAAAAGAAAAAAGGATCAAAAGAAATTCCACTATATTTTTAAGTCAGCCTTTCAAAGTTTTATATTTGCGTTATTTGTAAATTATGCTAGAAAAAATCATTATACTCCCCTATTTTTCATATACTTTTTAAAAAGAATTTTAAAATTCTTAAACTCTTTTCATAAAACCATTTAAGAATTTTTTTTAATTCCAAATTTTGATGTTAATAAACTAGCATCTCAAATAAAACTTGTCACCATTTGTCACAAAGGAATAAATGTTAGAGAAACTGTAGAACTAATGGGACTGCATCTTATTATTTTCTGTTTGGATAGTTCTATTTTTTAAAAAAAATACTTAAGAAGTTCTTGCATTAGAGGTCGTTTTTTTTTTTTTTTTTTTTTTTTAATCATAAAATTAGTGCAGTGGGGAAAAAAATTACCAGTTCTCAAAAGGAGGATAACTTACCAATATTTTAAAAACTTGAGATTTCACATAGAAATTAGGGGTACTACTTCTGACCACTTCTAAACTCTGAATTGAATTATGGACCATTTGGTAAAATAGTTGCAGGTGAGTAGAATTAAGAGGAAAATTAAATATTTCTTAGTTATTCACTGTTAAAAGTGCAAAAGTAAGAGTAAACATAGAGAGCCACACCTTCTCAGTGAAATAGAAAACCTTCATCTCTTAGTCTAACTAAGGAATTTTCCTGCTTTAACACCAATTTGTTAAGATATTTTATGACATCATTGCCAGTCACTTTTCCTCATCTGGGTTACCTAACCTGCTTCTGCAAGGCATTTCAGGGAGTGATTCTTAAGCACTTGCATTACCATGCATGTTCTCACTGACTGGCTTGTAAGTTTGTGGTGCTAAGTGGTTATCAAGATCTACTTTGTTGAGATCAACATGAAGAGCACTACCTTGATGGAAATGCATCGTGATGTGAGGTGATGTGACAGCTGGCCATTTCCTTCAGTGGTAACTTTGGTGAAATGTCACTACAGAAGAATAATGATGTCATTGCCAACATGAAAGTCAAACTAGCTGATCATGAAACGATGAGTTTGTGTTTTATTAAGCATGATTTCTTTGTGAACTATGTGTCCTTGAAATCTGCAGCTACTAGATGTCATTGAAATTTCAAGTGATTGACATACACCTTGGCTGATCTGAAATTCTGTGGCCAAAATTACAAAGTAAGCTAAGCTTTCTAAATAGCTTATATCTTATCTTCTGCACCAAATAAAAGAGTAACTGAAAGAGAAAAATATGTTAAGTTTGAAGCTCAGATACTCAATTGTGTCCAACTCCTTGCGATCCCAGGGACTGAATGAAGCCCACCAGGCTCCTCTGTCCATGGGCTTCTCCATGTAAGAATACTGGTTTTGGGTGCCATATCCTCCAGGGAATCTTTCCCATCTAGGGATTGAACTCATGTCTCCTGTGTTTCATGTATTAGCAGGTGGATTCTTTGCCACTGTGACATCTGGGAAGACAAGATGGAATGGGAATCACACACATGCCTGAATTTTTGAAGCACATCGAGTTATTTATTTTAATAAAAATCCATAAATTTCTTGAATATTGTTTTTAAATTCACAATGTGCTGTAGGTGAAATGAACATTTCTAGTGAAAAATAGCTTCAAATGAGAGTCAAGAATATCATTTTTATGAAGATAACGTGGTAAAAGCATGCCATTATGACAATTCTACTTGGTGAATTAGGAAATAAAATGCAGTGTCAAAGAATAATTGATTTTAACTAATCAAGCTATGTTTTTAAAAGAACATTATATAAAAGAACAATTTATTCTCTGGTTTTATAAATTTAACTCTTGTCAGAAAAGCTCTATTTAGTTGGGACTATATGTTTAAGGTAATTTTTCCTTTATATACAAAATTGTATTTTCCTTTGTCTCTTTCATATTAAATTTCCGGAGAGCTAAACACATGATCTTATTTCACATGTTGTTTTTATCTTTGGACAATAAGTCTGTTTTTACCCACCATTTACAAATGTATTTTTGACAGACAGTTGAAAATATAGGTTTTATTAACATCCATGGAAGTATATTCCTGTGATATTCCTTCACTTAAGTAATTAAGTTAACACAATTTTCTTCTACATAACTTTTAATTCTTTTAATCATCATTAGTTGTAACCTGATTAGTAGTTTACAGACAAACATATCCAATTCATTAAATAGCCCTTTGTATATTTATTGTTCTAAGTTATAAACACTTGAATAATAAAGCACTGTAATAGATAATAGAAGTTATTTTCTTTAACCACTTTCTTAGCATAGGAAGCACATACACACACAAAATCATAGAGAGATATGGAGACATAACAAAGATGTTACTATAACAGTTCTGGAACTAAAATCTGTCAACTCCATATGGCACAAAAAACTTGCAATAGAGAGGGCTTGCACACTTGTGATTGATAAATTAATAATTTCACCATTCAAAATATCCCCTTGATTAGCAATATTAAGTCTGATGACTTTCATATAATGTGTATTTCCCAGTTCTTTTTCTGAAATCCACTGACCCAGGACCTGCTCCATTCATTGTTACCCAGTATTTCTTCCATTCCTGTCCCTGTCCTTTTCTTTTTTGCTTTTTTAAAAGTTATACTCTGTGGCTAACATCTTCCCTTTTCTTCTACACCTCTCCCACCCCAGCCCCTAATACCGCCATTTTCTTCTTTGTTTCTATGAGATTAGCATTTTTTTAGATTCCACATATAAGTAATATCATACAGTATCTGTCTGTCTTTGTGTGAGTTATTTCACTTAGCATAAAGCCTATATGATTCATCCATTTTGTCAGAATTGCTAGAATTCCCAATTTTTCTCATGGCTAAATAATATTCTAGTGAAATATATATATATCTATATATATATATCTCACAAAACAATCTATACATATCTGTATATGTATAGATTTATATATATATATATCAAGATATATCTCATATATACATCATATATATGATGTATATATACATATATATATATCTTTGTATGTATAAATATCTTTGTATATATTTATATATATACATATATATATCTCACAACTTCATTATCCATTTACTTGGATATTATTATTTTATCTTCATATCTTGGCTATTGTGAACAAAGCCGCATTGAACGTGAGACTGAAGCTTTCTCTTCCTGATTTCATTTCCTTTGGATATATAAACAGGGGTGAGTTTGCTAAGCATCTTTAGAACAACTGTCTTGAATTCCTTGTCAGGTAATTTTTGGCTCTCCATTTTTAGGGGGCCAGCTACTGAAAGTTTATTGTATTCCTTTTGTGGAGTCACATTTCCCTGACTCTCCTGATCCTTGTAGCCTTGCATAAGTGTCTGCACATTATAAAGATACTTCTTCAGACCTTATTAACTGACTTCGATATGGGAAGACTGTCACCTACATGGGGCATGGGACAGCTTGGAGTGTGCTATTACCCTGGGTCTAGTTGTGCAGAACCCCAAGTGTGGGGTCATGTGGCAGCATTGAGCCCAGGGTGGTATGACATCTCTTCAGCTCAGGCTTCTGGGTTCCACAAAATCTACAAATATATGGCCGTTGATGAGTAACACGGAGCATCCATCATGGCTGTGGGGTTCTCAGTGCAACAGCTAGGAATAAGAGCTGGCAGTGGTTGTGACCAGAGCTGGTCCTGTGCACACATGTGACTTCAGGGCCAGCTATATGTGTCTGAGTTGTGACAGGTGCTGGGTATAGACATACATTTAGCAGTGCACCAGGGTAGACAGCAAGGGCCTGGGCCAACTCAGGGTGTGCCTGTAGCTGTGAGGGTTCTGGTTGCCCAAGTGTGTTACTGTGGCTGATTGGTCTTGCCATAGTTTCATGGCAGTGGATGCAAGTGACAGGGGTCAGACCAGAGTCAGACAGGTACCCAGCTGGAGGGGTTAACTGCAGTGAGCATAGTGGTGCAGGCCTGTGACTGAGATAGGTGGTGGTGTAGTCACTAAGTCATGTCCGACTCTTGCCGCCCCATGGACTCTAGTCTGCCAGGCTCCTCTGTCCATGGGATTCTCTAGGCAAGGATACTAGAGAGGGTTACCATGCCCTTCTTCAGGAGATCTTCTCAGCCTAATCTAAGCCTACAAGACCTTGACTGTAAGACATATTCTCTGTCAACTAAAACAAAACAAAATAAAAATGCCTGTAAATAAGAAAGCAGTCTGTTTGGAGTCATTGGAACTGTAATTCAGGAGGCACAAATTCCAGTAACAAGGCCAGTGTTCTCTGAGGGAAGTTAACAAGGCAGTGGACAAAGACATTACAGAGAAGTTATGTAAGTTGCTTTGCAGAACTATAATTGGTGTCAGAAGGCATTCAGTTACTCCTTAGCAGCTGACTGGTTGCTTAGCTAAGGTTTCATAAATGAGTCCAAGGTGTGCTGTGGTTTACTGAGTCAGAAGTTTACATTGCATCTGGGTATGAAAGTATCTAGGGTCTACTTCCTCAATGACCTCCTAGTTCTGTATTAGATCCCTTTGCCATGAGTGATTGATTTCATTTTGTTGTTCATAATTCACATCTCTCTTGGCTACGCTGTCTACCTCTTAGTTTCTACCTGGGAATTCTTCCAGATCAAGATTCAAACACCTCAATCATCCAGTAAATGGAAAGCAGTCTTGAAAGTAATGTGGCAATAGTTTTCCATCCTATCTTGTACTCTACTCTTCATTCCCAATGTTTTCTAGCTCTGGAACTTGGGACTTTTCTATTCCAGTTGTCTAGAAATTTAACATTACCCTTTTTGATTTCTCTACAAAATTGCTTCCTCTAGGATTAGACCATGTTTTGCCTTTATTTAGCATCCGGTTTGCTCCAATGGCTCAATGGACAAAGAATCCACCTGCAGTAAGAAGACCCAGGAGATTTGGATTCAACCCCTGGCTAGGGAAGATGCCCTGGAAGAAGAAATGGCAACCCAATCCAGTATTATTACCTGAAAAAATCCCATGGACAGAGGAACTGTGATCTACAGCCAAAGGGTTGCAAAGGGTTGGACTGAACTGAGTGAGTAAGCATTGAAGCAGTCAAAGGATAGTTACTATAGGTTACCATTGCCCTAGGGGAACATGGCTTCTACTATCCCAAATTTGCCTGGAAACTCAGTGAGGAGACTTGTTATATCACCCTAGGCTCCCTTAATCCATTATTTAAACTTGATTTTTCTACTAATATGCCTAGTTTTCCTCAGTGCTTGCACATTGGAACATATTTTTCTATTTGGGTGAAGCGCAGCCTTTTGACAATAGAACTGTATAATAAGGAAATAATTCATTTGCCATATTAGCAATTGTATTAAAATTCAAGTTTATTTATGGAAATTAGGGAACAAATAAAGATTTGCTACTAATAAGAGAACCATGTATTAATTATTTCTTGATGAACTCAGAAGAATGCTAGTGCATACATGCATGTAAACAAATAACTGAGATACTGAAATTTAAAACGATCAACTGTTATTCAAAATCTTAATGGGTAAAACTCAAAGGAAACATTATGTCTTCAGCTTACTTTAGTTACAGGATTATGTTAAAGTTGCAGGAAAATGACCTCCTTGAATGTGATTACAACTTGAATTTTGCAAGTTTGGAAAATGATCATTACTGTTTGTTTTACTGGCAATTAGTGTCAAGCGTGGATACAGATGGTGTGTTGTTAATCTGTGCAAGTTGGGGCTGTCTTTCAAGTAGTAAAACAAATCAGCAATGTTGATTACTATATAATTGAATATCCACAATTTCATTATGCTCTAAATGCATTTACTATCACTAATGCTTATTGACAAATTTGTTATCAACCTATGACTTTGAGCCTCTGAAGCTATTTGAAGGACAGAATACCATCTGAGAGTCTTGCAAAAGATTGAGGGTGACTTTACTTGAATGAATGCAATATTCTAGCATAAAATAAAGTGCTTGCAGTGTTTCAATTTCTTTAGGTATTAAAGGCTGGAATTATTTTCAGAAAATCAAATTCAATTAATAAGTAAATGATGCAATGCTGCCTGATCCCCATCTCTTTCTGCTCATATATTTTTGTAAGCCTTAGGAATGTTTACACTCTTTTAAAATTTTATTCTATTTAAATATTATTTTTGTTGGTATTTCATGGAATAAAATATAAAATGTGAGTTTCTTTCTTATGGTCTCTAAATATATGTGAAGGAAAACAAGCCAATAAATGATTGAGAAGCTTCCGTTGGATAAGTGACAGAAGAGGGTTTGATAAATTATGGTTAAATAAATAATAAACTCAGAGTTAATGTCCCTTACTTTCCTCTCATTATGAAAGTAACTAATAATTACTATAAAATATTATAGCTTGTTTATATATTTGGTGCATAAATTTATAATGGATGCATATATTAATGAACCCGTAAAAAATAAACTATGATCATGGCATCCAGTCCCATCACTTCATAGCAAATAGAAGGGAAAAATGTGGAAGCAGTGGCAGATTTGATTTTCTTAGGCTCCAAAAATCACTGCAGATGGTGACTGCAGCCATGAAATTAAAAGACAGTTGCTCCTTGGAAGGAGAGCTATGACAAACCTAGACAGTGTATTAAAAAATGACTATATGGATCTTTGTTGGCAAGACATCACTTTGCTAACAAAGATCCATATAGTCAAAGCTATGGTTTTTCAAGTAGTTATTTATGGATGTAGAGTTGGATCATAAAGAAGGTTGGTCACCAAAGAATTAATGGTTTTTAATTGTAATGCTGGAGAAGATTTTTGAGAGTTCTGTGGACAGCAAGGAGATCAAACCAATCCAAAAGGAAATCAACCCTGAATATTCACTGGAAGGACTGATGCTAAAGCTTCAATACTTTGGCCACTTGATGCAAAGAGCTGACTCACTGGAAAATACACTGATGTTGTAAAGGACTGAAGGTAAAAGAGAAGGCAGCAGCAAAAGATGAGGTGGTTAGACAGCACCACCAACTCAGTGGACATGAATTTGAGCAAACTCTAGGAGATAGTGAAGGACGGAGGAGCCTGGTATATTAAGTCCATGAGGTTGCAGAGTCAGACACAACTTAGTGACTGAACAACAACAAACATTAGTAAACTAGTTTTGTCAATCATTTTAAATCTAGTCTACCATGACATTAAATTAAGGAAATTTTGTTCTACCAGGTACTTGAGTGACATGATACCTCAAGTTTTTCAGAATAAATTCCTTAAGTAACAAGTTAATCTGGACACTCAGTCCTAACTAATCATCAAAAATCCACAAGTCCATGGCAATTTTCATTGACAACTTAAACTTCACGTTGGAAATAATGCTATCCAATCATCCCCCCATATTTCTGGGAATTTTTACCAGTACCCATGCAGACACCAAATTCTGTGGATGCTTAAGTAGCTTACAAAGAGTGGTGTAGTACAGTCAATTCTCCATACCTGCACTTTGCTCATCCAAAGATAGAGAACTAAGGAATATGGAGGGTAGACTGTATTCTGTAACACAAGATGTTTTAACAGTATCCAAAAACTGATATTTCAAAGATTTTCATGATGCTATCTCTGTCCATGAAATAAATTATGCCTAAATATTTGGGCAACTTAATAAAAAATTTGCAGTGTGTTATGGCAAAAATAGGTGATAAAACTAACCACTGACTACTATTTATTATGTTCAATATATCATATTTGTACAAGTGTCATGTTAAGAAGATCTTGTATCTGCAAGAAAAAAAAATCCCACAGATAAAGTGAAAAAAAAACATTCTAAGTTTACCTGTTGCTCACTTTATGATAGTGACTGGGTGAACAGATCTACAGGACTCCCTTGCTCCACATGGCCATTCAGGAATAAAGGCTGACAGAGGACCTGCTGCCTTCAACACATGGCTTGTGAAGATACCCTAGGATCCATGTTACTTTCACTTGAGCAAGATGAAAGAAGAAAAGAGCCCATGAGAAGTGTAACAAACAAGGTCTGGATGTCTAGTTTCTAACTGACATTCAATTGCCTAGAATTTAGTCAAAGAGCCACATTTAAGTAAAAGAGAAGTTGGGAATGCTGGATATCTGTGTAGCTAATAATAGGGAGAAATAATAGAATATACATTGTTGCCATCAGTCTCTTTCACACATACTTTCTGTGCATGATCCCATTTAATCATTTCAACAACTCTTTATATTTCTGATTTGTTAATGAAGTCAAATTTAGAAAACTATATAACTTGATCAAGCCATGCACAGATAGTGCCAAGATCGAGTCTTTCCAGTACAGGATAACTCTGTTCTATGTCTTTTTATTATTATTCAGTGTAATTACTGTTAATTGATTGTTTACACCTGCATTATTATTTCTGTAAATAGGAATGAAATGTTTGATGGACTCTTTATATGAAGGGTTTCCATTTTTAATTGTGAATATGCTACAGTCTATTTCACTCATCTATATGTATTCGAATATCTGCCAATGATATTATATCCTCCCAACCGTCAAATTCTTTTTCCAATACTTAATTTAGTTAAGTCAGATTTTGCTCCCTTTCTCAACATAATTTATGCTTTTCTTTTTGTGGGAGTATTTCCCTCATTTTCTCAAGCATAATCCTTGGTTTTAAGCTGTGATATAACAAAAGACAAGCAGACTTTTATTTCACAGAGACTCAGCAGAGGCCACTGGACAAAACTTTCTCATTCTCCAGTGATTCTTTCATTTGTTCGGTCTACAAATGCTTTTAGAGACAATGCATCAGCCAGTATTGTGATATAGGAGATAGAATAGTTCACAAAGCAGGTAATGCACTTGCCTTCAATGAATGACCTTCTATTACAGTAGAGAACCCAGATGATAAATAAAAAGTTAGATTACATAATATGTTGTCATTAAAAAAGATTTGTTAAAGCATAAAATGGGTAACTGTATAATATTTTTACCAAAAAATATACAATTTTAGCTAAAGTCATGACTAAAGTCTTTTATCAAAATTTGGCATTTGAACATGAATCTGAATGAAATATAGGTAATAAGAACTACTATGTTTACTAATATTTTAAACAGAATTTTATCAAGTGGCCAGTAAGCAATGATGGTGTTTGGATGAGTTATGGGATAAATTACAGAATGGAGAAACTTTAGAAAGCAAATCTTCAGTGAGTGGCAGCTTCATATAATGGAAAGGTTAATGAACTTTCTAGATGTAGAAGCAGGTGTTGTTTGCTGTATTTCTAAATTGAGGCAAAGGTGAAAAAAGTAAACTTGTATGTGATTAAATTTTACCTATGGCTTACTTATTATATCCGATATGACTTCCTATTCACGAATATTCATAATTGACAAAATAATCAGTTCAGTTCAGTCGCTCAGTCGTGTCTGACTCTTTGCGCCCACATGAACTGCAGCATGCCAGGCCTCCCTGCCCATCACCAACTCCCGGAGTCCATCCAAACCCATGTCCATTGAGTCGGTGATACCATCCAACCATCTCATCCTCTGTGGTCCCCTTCTCCTCCTGCCCTCAATCTTTCCCAGCATCAGGGTCTTTTCAAATGAGTCAGCTCTTTGCATCAGGTGGACAAAGTATTGGAGTTTCAGCTTCAACATCAGTCCTTCCAATGAACACCCAGAACTGATCCCCTTTAGGATGAACTGGCTGGATCTCCTTGCAGTCCAAGGGACTCTCAAGAGTCTTCTCCAACACCACAGTTCAAAAACATATATTCTTTGGTGCTCAGCTTTCTTAATAGTCCAACTCTCACATCCATACATGACCACTGGAAAAACCATAGCCTTGACTAGATGGATCTTTGTTGACAAAGTAATGTCTCTGCTTTTTAATATGCTGTCTAAGTTGGTCATAACTTTCCTTCCAAGGAGTAAGCGTCTTAATTTCATGGCTGCAATCACCATCTGCAGTAAGTCAGCCACTGTTTCCACTGTTTCCCCATCTGTTTGCCATGAAGTGATGGGACCAGATGCCATGATCTTAGTTTTCGGCATGTTGAGCTTTAAGACAACTTTTTCACTCTCCTCTTTCACTTTCATCAAGAGGCGTTTTAGTTCCTCTTCACTTTCTGCCCTAAGTGTGGTGTCATCTGAATATCTAAGGTTATTGATATTTCTCCCGGCAATCTTGAGTCCAGCTTGTGCTTCCTCCTGCCCAGCGTTTCTCATAATGTACTCTGCATATAAGTTAAATAAGCAGGGTGACAATATACAGCCTTGACGTACTCATTTTCCCATTTGGAACCAGTCTGTTGTTCCATGTCCAGTTCTAACTGCTCCTTCCTAATCTGCATACAGGTTTCTCAAGAGGCAGGTCAGGTGGTCTGGTTTTCCCATCTCTTTCAGAATTTTCCACAGTTTATTGTGATCCACACAGTCAAAGGCTTTGGCATAGTCAATAAAGCAGACATAGATGTTTTTCTGGAACTCTCTTGCTTTTTTGATGATCCAGCAGATGTTGACAATTTGATCTCTGGTTTCTCTGCCTTTTCTAAAACCAGCTTGAACATCTGGAAGTTCATGGTTCACATATTGCTGAAGCCTGGCTTGGAGAATTTGGAGCATTACTTTGCTCGCAGGTGAGATGAGTGCACTTGTGGAGTAGTTTGAGCATTCTTTGGCATTGCCTTCCTTTAGGATTGGAATGAAAACTGACCTTTTCCAGTCCTGTGGCCACTGCTGAGTTTTCCAAATTTGCTGGCCTGTTGAGTGCAGCACTCTCACAGCATCATCTTTCAGGATTTGAAATAATCAAAATAATCAAAATAATAGAGAATTTAATTACTTATGATGTAGATAAACTCAGGACATTTTCATAGATATTGTTATTCTCCATAAATTGCAATTTCATAACAATATTTGTATAATTATTATTTGTTGACCTCTTACATTGTGGATCATCAATATATATATATAAAGACTGGGTTTATTAAACAAATATATCATGGCCATAATATTATAAAATGGATATTTGTAATATTATAAAATGGATATTTGTAATATTATAAAATGTTGGGTGCATGCTAAGTCGCTTCAGTCATGTCCAACTCTTTGCAACAGTATGGACTGTAGATCACCAGGCTCCTCTCCTCTGTCCATGGGATTCTCCAAGAAGGAATACTGGAGTGGGTTGCCATGCCCTCCACAGGGAATCTTCCCAATACAGGCATAGAACCTGTCTCTTAAATCTCCTGCATTAGCAGGCAGTTTCTTTACCACTCACTAGTGCCACCTGGGAAGACCAGACTTTATAAGGTTTGCATTCGACTATCTCCTCAGAAGAACTTGTAGAATTAAACCATTATTTATTAAAAGAAAGGATTCCTGATTTCTGTTCATGGAAGTTAAGCAAATCAGGTGAGAAGTACCAGGGATCAAGAAGATCAACTGATTTTATGTTAGATCAGTTTTATGTGGGAATTATTCAAGGTTAATGTGGGAGAAACAGTATAAAGCTTTGGGGTTTTTGAGAATAGCGTTTAAGAGCATCAGACAGAACATAAATTGCAAGACATGAGAAATCAGACATTTCAAAATGAAATCTGAAGTGAATTTAGACTCAAAAACTGCCAAGTATCCTATTTTATTGGCGGTTACTGGCAATCATAGATAGAAGTAGCAACAGAAATAAAATCCAAGAAGAGTTTATATTTTCTATAAGCAATAATTTTTAACATCTGGCATTTTCCAGTATAGAGTAGGCATCTGCATGTCTTTGTCAGAATGGACTGAATTGCCTTATCAATATCTACAATTGGCATTGTTTTCCTAAGTACCCAGAAAACAAATCATTTTTGAAAATCCCAAGTTACAAATAGAAAAAAAAAAAAAATAGTGAAAGTGTGAAGTTGTGACTGAAGCAGATTTCTAGATATTCCAAGATAAGAAAGGAACTTACTCCTTTCAGTGTTATGTTAGTTCAGTTGAAGGCGTATATAAAATACAAGCATTTTATCATTAAAGTGGAAAACTTAAAACATATGCAAAAGACTCTTCTACATAGTTTAGTGGACTCAGCACCATTTTCAAGATAATCAGCTTCCCCCCCCACACACACATATTTTCATCTTCTTCCCTACTTGTAAGTTTAGTTTTTTATACAGGATCATTTATTTAAAGTCAATCCAGTACATTATGTCTTTCTACCAAAATTATTTTATTAGGAATCTCTAAACATTGTAGGTTTTTAAAACTAATAAATTGTTTCATTATTATCACACTCAAGAAAATTTGCAACATTTTCTTGATGTCATCTACTACCCAAAATACATTTGATTTGCCTCAAAACTGTATTTTCTTAATCCATTGATTAAATCAGGATCTAACTATCCCACATGTTGCAGTGACATGTTGTAAATCTCTTGAAAACTGTAACAACTTCATTTTCCTTTTCAATACAGTTATTTATATACTTTTTTTTTTCTTTTTGAGAAACCGAGTCACTTGTCCTACAGAATATCCCTCACTTTATATTTGACTGATGGCTTCTTTCTTGTGACATAGATAGATAATAAACATGTTAGGCTCTATAGGCTAACTATGACTTTGTAGCATGAAACAGTCATGAAAAATATTTGAATGAGTAGAACTTTGTTCCAGTAAATGGTTTTATGAAAATTGATGCTTGAATTTTATATAATTCTCATATGCCACAGAATATTCTTCTTCTTTTAATATTTTCAACCATTAAAATTTAAAATTCTCATTTTAGCTTCATATTATATAGAATAATGCACTGGGGAGCCATTTTGGCTGCTGCTGCTACTCCTCAGTCATGTCCAACTCTTTGACCCCATGGACTGTAGCCCTCCAGGTTCCTCTCTTCATAGATTTCCCAGGAATACTGGAATGTGTAGCCATCTCCTCCTCCAGAAGATCTTCCCGATACAGGGACTGAACTTAGGTCTCCTTCATTGCAGTCAGATTCTTTATAACTGAGTTATTATTTTGGTTACTACTGTTTTTCTTTTTTAACACACACACACATATATATATTTAAATATTCTTTTCCTTTATTATTAATCACAAGAGACTGGTCATAGTTCCCTGTGCTGTATGTATGACTTTATTGTTTATCTATTCTGAATGTAATAGTTTTTTTAAAAATTTATTTTAATTGGAGGATGATTACAATATTGTGGTGGTTTTGCCATATATTGACATGAATCAGCCATTGGTGTACATGTGTCCCCCCATCCCAAACCCACCTCCCACCTCCCTCCTCATCCCATCCCTCTGGGTCGTCCCAGTGCACCAGCATTGAGTGCCTGTTTCATGCATTGAACTTGAACTGGTCATCTGTTTCACATATGGTAACATGTATGTTTCAATGCTATTCTCTCAAATAATGCCTCCCTCTGCTTCTCCCAAAGAGTCTGTTTTTTATATCTGTGTCTCTTTTGCAGTCTTGCACATAGGGTCTTCTTTACCAGCTTTCTAAATTCTATTTTTTGCATTAATAAATGGTATTAGTGTTTTTCTTTCTGACTTACTTCACTCTGTATAATAGGCTACAGTTTCATCCACCTCTTTAGAACTGACTCAAATGTGTTCCTTTTAATAGCTGAGTAATATTCTATTGTGTATATGACTTCTTATCCATTCATCTGCCAGTGGACATCTAGGTTGTTTCCATGTCCTAGCTATCACTGCTGTAATGAACACTCGGGTACAAGGGTCTCTTTCAATTCTGGTTTCCTTGGTGTATATTCCCAGCAGTGGGATTGCTAAGTCATATGGCAGTTCTATTTCCAGTTTTTTAAGGAATCTCCACACTGTTCTCCGTAGTGCCTGTACTAGTTTGCATTTCCAACAGTGTAAGAGAGTTCCCTTTTCTCCACACCATCTCCAGCATTTATTGTTTGTAGACTTTGATGGCAGCCATTCTGACTGATGTGAGATGGTACCTCGTTATGGTTATGATTTGCATTTCTCTGATAATTAATGATGTTGAGCATCTTTTCTTGTTTGTTAGCCATCTCTATGTCTTCTTTGGAGCAGTGTCTGTTTAGTTCTTTAGCCCATTTTTTTTTTTTTTTTTAATTAGGTCGTTTATTTTTCTGGTATTGAGCTTCATGAGCTGCTTGTATATTTTGGAGATCCATTCTTTGTCAGTTATTTCATTTACTATTATTTTCTCACATTCTGAAACCTGCCTTTTCACCTTGCTTATGGTGTCCTTCATTGTGCAAAAGCTTTTACATTTAATTAGGTCCCATTTGTTTATTTTTGCTTTTATTTCCATTACTCTGGGAGCTGGGTCATAGAGGATCTTGCTGTGATTTATGTCAGTGAGTGTTCTACCTATGTTTTCCTCTAGGATTTTTATAGTTTCTGATCTTATATTTAGATCTTTACTCCATTTTGAGTTTATGTTTGTGTATGGTGTTAGTGTTCTAGTTTCATTCTTTTACAGGTGGTTGACGAGTTTTCCCAGCACCATTGTTAAAGAGATTGTCTTTTACCCATTGTATATTTCTTTCTTCTTTGTCAAAGATAAAGAGTCCATAGGTCCATAGATTCTTCTCTGGGCTTTCTATTTTGTTCTCTTGATCTATATTTCTGTCTTTGTGCCTGTACCATGATGACTGTAGCTTTGTAGTGTAGTCAGAGGTCAGGCAGATTGATTAATCCAGTTCCGTTCTTCTTTCTCAAGATTGCTTTGGCTATTCGAGTTTTTTTGTGCTTCCATACAAATTGTGAAATTATCTGTTCTAGTTCTGTGAAAAATACTGTTGGTAGCTTGATAGGGATTGCATTGAATCTATAGATTGATTTGGGTATTATGCTCATTTTCACTATATTGATTCTTCTGATGCATGACCATGGTATATTTCTCCATCTATTTGCATCATCTTTGATTTCTTTCATGAGTGTTTATAGTTTTCTATATATAGACCTTTTGTTCCTTTAGATAAATTTATTCCTAAGTATTTTATTCTTTTCACTGCAATGGTGAATGGGATTGTTTCCATGATTTCTCTTTATGTTTTCTCATTGTTAATGTATAGGAATGCAAGGTATTTCTGTGTATTAATTTTATATCCTGCAACTTTACTATATTCCTTGATAAGCTCTAGTAATTTTCTGGTGGAGTCTTTAGGGTTGTTTTCTATGTAAAGGATCATGTCATCTGTAAGCAATGAGAGTTTTGCTTCTTTTCCAATCTGGATAACTTTTATTTCTTTTTCTTCTCTGGTTGCTGTGCCTGAAACTTCCAAAACTATGTTGAATAATAGTGGTGAGATTTTGAATCATTTTTACTATTGCTATTCTGAATTCTTTTTCAGGTAGACTCCCTATCTCCTTCTCTTTGGTTTGGTTTGGTGGGTATTTATCATGTTCCTTTACCTGTTGAATATTTCTCTGCCTTTTCATTTTGTTTAGATTGCTGTGTTTGGGTGCCCTTTCTGTAGGCTGGAAGTTCCTGCTTCTTCTTTATTGTGGAGTCTACTCCCTGTGGGTAGGGTTGGACTAGTGGTATACACAGCCAGCTAGCTCTCTTTTGGTACTCGCTCAATCCTTTGTTCTGTGAGCATGCCAGACTCTGATTTAGAGCCTTTCTTGGGAAAGTTCTCTCCCCCTCCACCCCCCGCCCCCAGTGATTCCATGGTTTGGGTTGCTATCTCAGGTTACCTCTCACAGATTGTCCGCAGGGCATGTAAGTCTGGCCCTTACCCTAAGGAACAATGATGCAGCCCCTACCTCCCTGCCCAGCCCCTGCTCGCTGGTGGCAGATGCGAGCATCTGGACTACTACTTCGCTAGCAGTTGTGGTTAGGCACGTATTCTGTGAGTATTTTGTTTTTGTTTCTTTTCCTCCCAGTTATGTTGCCCTCTGTGATTCCAAAATTCCCCAAAGATCAGCCTGTGGGAGAGTTCCCTACTGTATGGAAACTTCTCCTTCATAACTCCATCCCCAGGACAGGTCTCTGTACCTAAGTCTTTTGTCTGTGTTTTTTGTCTTTTATATTTTGTTCTATCTCCTTTCAAAGAGAATGGGCTAGCTTTTGGGGTGCCTGGTTTCCTCCACCAGCATTCAGAATTTGTTTTGTGGAAATTGTTCAACATTCAAATGAGCTTTTGATGAATTTGTGGGGAAGAAAGTAGTCTCCCTGTCCTATTCCTCTGCCATCTTGGGACTGCCTCGAGTTACTACTTGAGGTTACTACTGTTTTATCCATTTTATTCTATAAGTTGACAATTGAATTTAAGATCTGGATAATATTTTGATCACATTTTTCAGAAAAAGCACTTTTTGGATTATATTACTACAGTATTACTACATTGTAATTATTACTGAATGAAATCGTAAGGTCCCTAATGTTTGGATGCCTGTTTTTGAGTAATGCTGGTTATAGTCTGCCTAATTCCTCCATTACAAATTTCATATGAACTTTCATTTATTGGCATTAGTTTCTATTGGTGACTGTTGGCTTTATTGTTTCCTTTGGGTAAATGAATTAGTGATTTTTTAATACTTTTTTTCTAAACGTATTAGCAAGAATTTGTCCAAAGAGAAAATCTTTGCTTCAACAATCATTTGATAATGCTATATTTAGTAGTGTATTGCCATTATTCTCCTTAAAGGTGTATTTTTGAATGGGGAGTGGGAATGTCTAGGTTCAATGTAAAGTAAGCTGCTATAAAATAATTCTGTGAGTTTTTGTTATGAATCATTTGAGTTCTTATGATTAAAATTGGCAATAGTTTACTAATACACTGGACAAATAAACATTCTTAGTTTATTTTTTGAGTCTATATTAAATTAGTATAGATTTTGTAGTTATGTATAATAACAAAAAAATCTTTCCTACTTTTTCCCCTACTTTTTTCTAAAAGAGAGGCATTATTTTAAATGCTTAAATTAATTATTGTACTCTATTAGTTGTTATACCCTGGCATTGAACACTTTAAAGAGCATGGGATTATTTCATAATTAATTAGGATTTGCTGGGATTATTTTCCTCTTTCATTAAGCTTTCCCTTCAAGTTGCTCAGGAGATTTTAAATATTTAAATTACAGATAAAAATTGATCCTCAAAATTCACTATGTCAGGCTCCTTGGAAGCAAAGCTATGACAAACTTAGATAGTGTGTTAGACAGCAGAGACATCACTTGGTCAACAAATATCTGTATAGTCAACAATATTGTTTTTCCAGTAATTATGTATGGCTGGGAGGGTTGGACAATAAAGAAGGCTGAGTGCTGAAGAATTGATGCTTTTAAATTATGGTAGTGGAGAATACACTTGAAGTCCCTTGTACTGCAAGGACATCAAACCATTCAATCCTAAGGGAAATCAACCCTGAATATTCATTGCAAGCAGTGATGCTGAAGATGAAGCTTCAGTACTTTGCCACCTGATGTGAAGAGCTGATTCACTGGAAAAGATCTTGATACTGAGAAAGATTGAGGGCAGGAGAAGAAGAGGGTGACAGAGGATGAGATTGTGGGATGGCATCACTGACTCAACAGACATGAGTTTGAACAAGCTCCAGAAGATAGTGAAGGACAGGGAAGGCTGATGTGCTGCAGTCCATGGGGTTGCAGAGTCTGACACAACTGAGAGACTAAGCAGCAACAACAACTGTTTACAATAGCCAAGACATGGAAGTAACCTAAAAGAAGAATGGATAAAGAAGAGGTTATACATATATATAATAGAATATTACTCAGGTATTAAAAAGAATGAAATGATGCCATGTCCAGCAACATTGATGGACATAGAAATTGTAATATTGAATGAAGTAAGTCAGACAGAAATACATTTAATATAAGTTTTATGCCAAATCTAAAAACAGTGTACAAATGAATTTATGTAAAAGAACAAAGAGGCTCACAGCTTAGATTGCCAGGGGACGTTCAACTTTAAGTGATCCAATATGTTATTTTCTTCTTTTGTGTGCTGTTTCTCAAGGACTCTCTATTCATTATCACTTCCTGGAAAACAGGAAGGAGCAGAGCTGCACGCAGTTCTCAGGAATGAGGTCATGAGAAAGGGCACCTGCTTAGATTCCTTTCAGTGACTCCCTTCAGTGACCTTTTACTTAAAGTTAATCTATTCCATTATACCCCTCTTACTAAGGATGTAGAATGCTTTCTGGCCCTTTGAAGATTGTTACTTGTTTAGCTTTGTTTTTGCTGAATTTTTACTGCCTAAAGCTGTCTTGTATGAAGGTATATAAGCATGCGTTTCTGCAAATGAAGAAACCTTGTTTCACTCGAGACTTGGGTCCCCTGCGTTCCTCTTCTCGTCAACTCCAGTCCCCAGGTCCTGGTCTCTAAAGACCGTGACATTAGATAACAAATTTATGGTTACAAAAGAGGAAATATGAGATAGGGAGGGATGGTAACGGAGTTTGAGATAGACAAGCACACACCGCTATATTCAAAATGAATAACAAAAGCACACTATATAGCACAGGGAACTCTGCTCAATATTCTGCAACAGCCTAATTGGGAGAAGAATGGAAAAATAAAACAGGTACGTGTGTATATATAACAATCAATTTAATGCACATCTGGAAGTAACACATTATTATCAGTTCAGTTCAGTCACTCAGTCATGTCTGAAACTTTGCGACCCCATGAATCACAGCATGCCAGGCCTCACTGTCCATCACCAACTCCTGGAGTTTATTCAAACTTATGTCCATCGAGTTGGTGATGCCATCCAGCCATCTCATCCTCTGTCATCCCCTTCTCCTCCTGCCCCCAATCCCTCCCAGCATCAGGGTTTTTTCCAGTGAGTCAACTCTTCATATGAGGTGGCCGAAATATTGGAGTTTCAACTCCAGCATCAGTCCTTCCAATGAACACCCAGGACTGATCTCCTTTAGGATGGACCGGTTGGATCTCCTTGCATTCCAAGGGACTCTCAAGAGTCTTCTCCAGCAGTTCAAAAGCATCAATTCTTTGGCGCTTAGCTTTCTTCAGAGTCCAACTCTCACATCCATAAATGACCACTGGAAAAAGCATAGCCTTGACAAAATGGACCTTTGTTGGCAAAGTAATGTCTCTGTTTTTTAATATGCTATCTAGGTTGATCATAACTTTCTTTCCAAGGAGTAAGCGTCATTTAATTACATGGCTGCAATCACCATCTGCCGTGATTTTGGAGACCAAAAAAATAAAGTCAGCCACTGTTTCCACTGTTTTCCGATCTATTTGCCATGAAGTGATGGGACCAGATGCCATGATGTTAGTTTTCTGAATGTTGAGCTTTAAGACAACTTTTCCACTCTCCTCTTTCACTTTCATCAAGAGGCTCTTTAGTTCTTCTTCACTTTCTGCCGTAAGGGTGGTGTCATCTGAATATCTGAGGTTATTGATATTTCTCCCAGCAATCTTGATTCCAGCTTGTGCTTCCTCCTGCCCAGCGTTTCTCATGATGTACTCTGCATATGAGTTAAATAAACAGGGTGACAAAATACTGCCTTGACACTCTTTTTCCTATTTGGAACCAGTCTATTGGTCCATGTCCAGTACTAACTGTTGCTTCCTGACCTGCATATAGGTTTCTCAAGAGGCAGATAAGGTGGTCTGGTATTCCCATCTCTTTCAGAATTTTCCACAGTTTATTGTGATCCACACAGTCAAAGGCTTTGGCATAGTCAATAAAGCAGACATAGATGTTTTTCTGGAACTCTCTTGCTTTTTTGATGATCCAGTGGATGTTGGCAGTTTGATCTCTGGTTCCTCTGCCTTTTCTAAAACCAGATTGAACATCTGGAAGTTCACGGTTCACGTGTTGCTAAAGCCTGGCTTTGAGAATCTTGAGCATTACTTTACTAGCCTGTGAGATGAGTGCAATTGTGCGGTAGTATGAACATTCCTTGGGATTGCTTTCTTTAGGATTGGAATGAAAACTGACCTTTTCCAGTCTTGTGGTCACTGCTGTGTTTTGCATATTTTCTGGCATAGTGACTGCAGCACTTTCACAGCATCATCTTTGAGGATTTGAAATAGCTCAACTGGAATTCCATCACCTCAAGTAGCTTTGTTTGTAGTGATGCTTTCTGAGGCCCACTTGACTTCACATTCCAGGATGTCTGGCTCTAGGTGAGTAATCACACCATCGTGGTTATCTGGGTCGTGAAGATCTTTTTTGTGCAGTTCTTCTGTGTATTCTTGCCACCTCTTCTTAATATCTTCTGCTTCTGTTAGGTCCGTACCATTTCTGTCCTTTATTGTGCCCATCTTTGCATGAAATGTTCCCTTGGTATCTCTAATTTTCTTGAAGAGACCTCTAGTCTTTCCCATTGTTGTTTTCCTCTCTTTCTTTGCATTGATCGCTGAGGAAGGCTTTCTTATCTCTCCTTGCTATTCTTTGGAACTCTTCATTCAAATGGGAATCTTTCCTTTTCTCCTTTGCTTTTCACTTCTCTTCTTTTCACAGCTATTTGTAAAGCCTCCTCAGACAGACATTTTGATTTTTTACATTTCTTTTCAATGGGGATTGTCTTGATCCCTGTCTCCTGTTCAATATCACGAACCTCCATCCATAGTTCATCAGGCACTCTGTAAGATCTAGTCCCTTAAATCTATTTCTCACTTTCACTGTATAATCATAAGGGATTTGATTTAGGTCATACCTGAATGGCCTAGTGGTTTTCCCTACTTTATTCAATTTAAGTCTGAATTTGGCAATAAGGAGCTCATGATCTGAGCTACAGTCAGTTCCCGATCTTGTTTTTGCTGACTGTGTAGAACTTCTCCATCTGTGGCTGCAAAGAATATAATCAGTCTGATTTTGGTTTTGACCATCTGGTGATGTCCATGTACAGAGTTTTCGTTTGTATTTTTGGAAGAGGGTGTTTACCATGACCAGTGCGTTCTCTTGGCAAAAATCTATTAGCCTTTGCCCTGCTTCATACAGTACTCCAAGGCCAAATTTACCTGTTACTCTAGGTGTTTCTTGACTTCCTACTTTTGCATTCCAGTCCTCTATAATGAAAAGGACATCTTTTTTGGGTGTTAGTTCTAAGAAGTCTTGTAGGTCTTCATAGAACCATTCAACTTCAGCTTCTTCAGCATTACTGGTTGGGGCATTGGCTTGGACTTCCATGATAGTGAATGGTTTGCCTTGGAAATGAACAGAGATCATTCTGTCATTTCTGAGATTGCACCCAAGTACTGCATTTCAGACTCTTTTGTTGACCATGATGGCTACTCCATTTCTTCTAAGGGAATCCTGCCCACAGCAGTAGATATAATGGCCATCTGAGTTAAATTCACCCATTTCAGTCCATTTTAGTTCGCTGATTCCTAGAATGTCAACATTCACTCTCACCATCTCCTGCTTGACCACTTCCAATTTGCCTTAATTCATGGACCTAATGTTCCAGGTTCCTATACAATATTGCTCTTTGCAGCATTGGACCTTGCTTCTATCACCAGTCACATTCTCAACTGGGTATTGTTTTTGCTTTGGTTCCATCTCTTCATTCTTTCTGGAGTTATTTCTCCACTGATCTCCAGTAGCATATTGGGCACCTACCCACCCGGGGAATTCCTCTTTCACTATCCTATCATTTTGCCTTTTCATACTGTTTATGGGGTTCTCAAGGCAAGAATACTGAAGTGGTTTGCCATTCTCTTCTCCAGTGGACAACATTCAGTCAGTATAATTAACTATACTCCAGTATAAAAGAAATAATTAACAAAATGTGAAATAAAAGTAAGTTTTCTTTTTTTTTTCATTTCCAGTGGTAAGTTTTAAGGATTTATATTTGTTTATGTGCATTTTTGTTAATTTTAACTTTTTTAATGAACTCTACCTACATAGTCTGCATTCTATATATCTCTTGTGATATTTTGAAAATTTTCTTGTAACATTGTGCATAGTTAATATTTAAAATTTGTATTTATATTGCTATTTATGATAATTAAGCTTATATTTCAATTTTTTAACTTCTTGGTTTATAAGTTATTCAGATTGATGTGATAAAATCTTCTAAGATTTATTATTTGTTTTTAATTTTATTATGTTTTGTTATTTTATTTGGATGTCTATATGTTCATTATTATTGTTTGTTCCTTTTGATCTTTAATCAGTAGTATAGTATATTATTAGTCATTTGGTCATATCTGACTCTTTGAGACTCATGGATGTAGTCTGCCAGGCACCTCTGTCCATGAAATTCTCCAGGCAGGAACTCTATTGACTTATTTCACCTTAAGTTCTTTATTTTGCTATGTTATATCTATATTTTATTGTAATGTTTCTATTTTTCTCCATTTTCAAACAGACTGTCTTATTTCATTTTTTATATCACTATTTTGACTTAGCATATTTAAATTTTTATTTATTTATTTATTTCATTACTGTGCTTTCTGGCACTTCCTTCTGGGTTCCTTTTCTTCCTACCACATTCTTTGTATCTCTCATTTTATTTACTTGTTCTTTCTGGAACTCCTCCTAAATATTATATTGCTTCTTTTAAAATTATTTTACATATTCTTAAATTCCTTATTTAAAAAATTCCTCTATTGCTTTGGCTTTCATCCTGGATTATTATTTTGTGCTTTCCTGGTGGCTCATATGGTAAAGAAGATTATTATCTTATTTCTAGGTTAAATTTTTTGTGATTCCTCATCAAAAGATTCTCCCTTTTGTTGACTTCAACAAATCCTTTGGTTGCCCTTTTAAATAGCCACCTCCTCTTATAAATAATTGTTTGCTCTAATAGTAAAGGTGACCTTCTTTTATCCCTTGAGATCATATATATATATATATATATATATATATATATATATATATATATGTATATATATATATATATAATATAAATTAGGATATTTATTCAATTTGCTAATTGCTAATGAAATTGAGTTTCTAGTGTTGTTTACAATACTTCATGTTTTGTTTGCTAGTTCTTTTTTAAAACTTGTTCGCCTATTGGATTTCTTGCCTCCCAATCCAGCTCTCTGGATTGAAAATTCAATTCAGGAAGTCAAATACTTAACACTTTATCCAACTAGTGACCTCTAGATGGTTTGTTTTATGGTTCCTAAGTGACTTACAAAACTCTTTAAGGAATTCAGAAGTTCAGCTTTAATTTCTATTGTAGACAGGTCAGATTTTCAGCAGTAGCTATAAAATCCTTGTTGTGAGGTAACTCATTCCATAGTTCATTAATAGCTTCCATCTCTAACTATTTCATGGTGAAAGCAATGGTGTGTTGTAGAATAGGGGCTGGCTGAAATCTAATGTCTGAGTCATCCTTTCCACTGGGTTGTTTATTGCCTCTTCCACATATAATTTCCTAAAGGAAATCCACCAGGAATATTCATTGGATGGACTGATGCTGAAGCTGAAGCTCCAGTATTTTGGCAACCTGATGTGAAGAGCTAACTCATTAGAAAAGACGCTGATGCTGGGAGAGATTGAAGGCATGAAGAGAAGGGGATGACAGTGGATAAGATGGTAGGAAATGGAATAGAATAGGAAAGACTAGAGATCTCTTCAAGAAAATTAGAGATACCAAGGGAATATTTCAGGCAAAGATGGGCTCAATAAAGGACAGAAATGGTATGGACCTAACAGAAGCAGAAGATATTAAGAAGAGATGGCAAGAATACACTTAAGAATCATATAAAAATGATTTTGATGACCCAGATAATCATGATGGTATGCTCACTCATCCAGAGCCAGACATCCTGGAATGTGAAGTCAAGTAGGCCTTATGAGGTATCACTGTGAACAAAGCTAGTGGAAATGAAGGAATTCCAGCTGAGCTATTTCAATTCCTAAAAGATGATGCTGTGAAAGTGCTGCACTCAATATGCCAGCAAATTTGGAAAACTCAGCAGTGGCCACAAGACTGGAAAAGATCAGTTTTCATTGCAATCCCAAAGAAAGGCAATGACAAAGAATGCTAAAAATACTTCACAATTGCACTTATCTCACACGCTAGCAAAGTAATGCTCAAAATTCTCCAAATCAGGCTTCAACTATATGTGAACCATGAACTTCCGGATGTTCAAGCTGGTTTTAGAAACAGCAGAGGAACCAGAGATCAAATTGCCAACATCTGCTGGATCATCGAAAAAGCAAGAGTTCCAGAGAAACATCTCTGTCTGCTTTATTGACTATGCCAAAGCCTTTGACTGTGTGGATCACAATAAACTGTGGAAAATTCTGAAAGAGATGAGAATACCAGACCACTTGACCTGCCTCTTGAGAAACCTATATGCAGGTCAGGAAGCAACAGTTAGTACTGGACATGGACCAATAGACTGGTTCCAAATAGGAAAAGGAGTACGTCAAGGCAGTATATTGTCACCCTGTTTATTTAACTCATATGCAGAGTACATCATGAGAAACGCTGGGCAGGAGGAAGCACAAGCTGGAATCAAGATTGCTGGGAGAAATATCAATAACCTCAGATATTCAGATGACACCACCCTTATGGCAGAAAGTGAAGAAGAACTAAAGAGCCTCTTGATGAAAGTGAAAGAGGAGAGTGGAAAAGTTGTCTTAAAGCTCAACATTCAGAAAACTAACATCATGGCATCTGGTCCCATCACTTCATGGCAAATAGATGGGAAAACAGTGGAAACAGTGGCTGACTTTATTTTTTTCTGGGCTTCAAAATCACTACGGATGATGACTGCAGCCCTGAAATTAAAAGACGCTTGCTCCTTGGAAGGAAAGTTATGACCAACCTGGACTGCATATTAAAAAGCAGAGCCATTACTTTGCCAACAAAGGTCCATTTTGTCAAGGCTATGGTTTTTCCAGTGGTCATGTATGGATGTGAGAGTTGAACTATAAAGAAAGCTGAATGCCAAAGAATTGATGCTTTTGAACTGTGATGTTGGAAAAGACTCTCGAGAGTCCTTGGATTGCAAGGAGATCCAACCGGTCCATCCTAAAGGAGATCAGTCCTGGGTGTTCATTGAAGGGACTCATGTTGAAGCTGAAACTCCAATACTTTGTCCACCTGATGTGAAGAGTTGACTCATTGGAAAAGACCCTGATGCTGGGAAAGATTGAAGGCAGGAGGAGAAGGGCATGACAAGAATGAGATGGCTGTATGGCATCACCAACACAATGGACATAGGTTTGGGTGGACTCTGGGAGTTGCTGATGGATTTGGAGGCCTGGTGTGCTGTGGCTCATGGAGTTAAAAAGAGTCGGACACCACTTAGTGACTGAACTGAACTCCTTGGAACGAAAGTTATGACCAACCTAGACAGCATATTAAAAAGCAGAGACATTACTTTGTCGACAAAGGTCCATGTAGTCAAGGCTGTGGTTTTTCCAGTAGTCACGTATGGATGTGAGATTTGAACTATAAAGAAAGCTGAGCGCTGAATAATTGATGCTTTTGAACTGTCCTGTTGAAGAAGACTCTTGAGAGTTCTTTGGACTGCAAGGAGATCCAACCAGTGGATCCTAAAGGAAATCAGTCCTGGGTATATATTGGAAGGACTGATGTTGAAGCTGGCACTCCAGTATTTTGGCCACCTAGTGCGATGAGCTGACTCATTTGAAAAGACCCTGATGTTGGGAAAGATTGAATGCAGGAGGAGAGGGGGATGACAGAGGATGAGATGGTTTGATGACAATACCGACTTAATGGACGTGGGTTTGGGTAGACTTCGGGAGTTGATGATGGACAGGGAGGCCTGGCATGCTGAGGTTCATGGGCTCGCAAAGTGTCGGGCATGACTGAGTGATCTAACTGAACTGAAGGTGGTTGGATGGCATCAACAACTCAATGGACATGAGTTTGAGCAAACTCTGGGAGATGGTGAAGGACAGGGAAGCCTGACGTCCATGGGGTTACAAAGAGTCAGAAATGCCTCAGTGACTGAACAACAACCACATATGATGATCTCTGATGGATGTTTATATATAATATGAAGTGAACGTTCTCACATTTTTGGTCTATTCCCACTTCACCACCCACATGCTTCTTCTCCAGAACAACTTTTTCACCAGAGTTTGAAAATTTGTACTTCTAACCATGCTGTCTGCTACCATCGTGAACTCACATAGATGTTTAATTCATTCAACATTTCTTTCCACACAATGTAAATTAAAAACAAAAACAAACAACCTACTAAGATTTGATTCCTGATAGGGCTTCTCTTCACTTGCTATGGGACTATTTAGTTCTCACTAATGAAACAATTTTCCACTCTGGTGGCTTGACAATAGTTACCTCACAATGAAAGTTTTGGCTGCATGTTCTGTTGATGTTCGATGGCATTCAGGTTTTCAACAGGCTCCAGTAGCTATATTTTGAATGGTGTTGACCACTCAGTCAGCTGTAGGTAGAATGTTCTTCCTCCTAAACACTGGGAATAAGCACAGAATTTTTAAGTTGAGGTTACAAATGAACCACTCATTGTCTTTATGACAGACACCTCTAGAATCATAGGATCTGTTAGATCATATGGTCTCAGCAGCAAGACTTCTTTTTTTTTTTAATTCATTAATTTTAATTGGAGACTAATTACTTTACAATATTGTGGTGGTTTTTTCTATACACTGACATGAATCAGCCATGGGTGTACATGTGTCCCCCCCATCCCAAAACTCCCTCCCGCCTCTCTCCCTGTCCCATCCCTCTGGGTTGTGCACTGGCTTTGAGTGCCCTGTTTCATGCATTGAGCTTGGACTAGTGATCTATTTCACATATGGTAATATACATGTTACAATGCTATTCTCTCAAATCATCCCACCCTCGCCTTCTCCCACAGAATCCAAAAGTCCATTCTTTATATCTGTGTCTCTTTTGCTGTCTCGCATATAGGGTCACCATTACTGTCTTTCTAAATTCCATATATACGCATTAACATACTTTACTGGTGTTTTTCTTTTTGACTTACTTCACTCTGCATAATTGGATCCAGTTTCACCCACCTCATTAGAATGGACTCAAATGTGTTTCTTTCTGTAACTGAGTAATATTCCATTGTGGAGAGAGAAATGGTAACCCACTCCAGTATTCTTGCCTGGAGAATCCTGTGGACAGAGGAGCCTGGTGGGCTGCTGTCCATGGGGTCACACAGAGTCAGACACGACTGAAGCGACTTAGCATGCATGCATTGGAGAAGGAAATGGCAACCCACTCCAGTATTCTTGTCTTGAGAATCCCAGAGACAGAGGATCCTGGTGGGCTGTTGTATATGGGATCACACAGAGTCGGACACGACTGAAGCGACTTAGCAGCAGCAACAATATTCCGTTGTGTATATGTACCACAACTTTCTTATCCATTCATCTGCCAATGGGCATCTAGGTTGCTTCCATGTCCTAGGTATTGTAAACAATGAACAGCAAGACTTCTTATATCACAAATCACTTATATGCACTTTGCTATTTGGTCACAAATCTTTAAAACTAGAAGCTTTTTGTGTCAAATGATAAATTGTTTGGAACAGTATTGTCAAGCATGAAATATGATGCTTCCAAAACCTGAAGAGTCCTACCAGGAATTATTCTTTGCTAGCTTTAGAAGCTCTAAAATGCAATTACTTACCCTTTATTTTGAA
Source organism: Dama dama (assembly GCF_033118175.1). Taxonomy (NCBI): domain Eukaryota; kingdom Metazoa; phylum Chordata; class Mammalia; order Artiodactyla; family Cervidae; genus Dama; species Dama dama. The sequence continues at coordinate 58,476,466 of NC_083705.1, read as the reverse complement.
AGAGGATGTCCTGGTATGCAGTAGAAAAATGGTTCCCTAAATTCTTTTTCTTGAAAATTACAAAGAAATAAGAATTCTCATGCATGAAAACATCACAGACATGGGCTAGGCCAAGAGACTCCTCTTGACACTGATACTATTAATACAGACATCGACCTACCCACATTCAAGAAGCTTGTGACTAGGCTAGAAGATGTAGACTTTACCTGATGAAACTGTAGAGTAATCTGCTAAAGATTATCTTTAAATCTGACTTCTATGCAAGTATCATCTTCTGTGTTCTTCTGTCTTATGCATTTCACACAAGTTCATCAAGAAGACAGAGTCTAAATTATGCCCAGTCATTTGCTTACATACAAGTCTGGAAAATGTAGATTTAATCTTCCATTCTCAATGATACAAGAGTGATCTCAGAAAGGAGTAGTAATAAGTGCTGAGTGTCAACAGACATAATTGAACAAATACAGTATGTGATGGGTATATGAAAAATGTTTGAAAATATATCCCATTTTAAGTGAGAATTTCAAACATAATTTTCCCTTATACACAAGTAAATGGGCTAAACACTAAGTATTTAAGCCTGAAAAATCATGCTTTGATTTCTTGGCAAACATCTCTTATATTAATTTCCTCAGACTGTTACAGCGATATACCACAGCTAGATGGCTTAAACCACACACACATATATTTTATTTTTTTCATTGTTCTAGACACTGGAAACCCAAGATCAAGATGTTGACAAGTTTTATTTATTCTGAGCTCACTCTTCTTTATGTTTTGATGGCAAATTCTCACATAATCCTCACAAGATCTACTCTGTGTATGTATTTTTCACATTTCTCTAGTCTTCCTAACATCCTCTGTTTATAAAGACAACAGTCAAAACAAATTAGAGCCTACAAAGTGACCTAATTTTAAGTTAATCACCTCTTTAAAAATTTTATCTTCAAAAGTAATACCATTCAAACTCACCTAGAGCAAATAATCCTGGAGTCCAAATCAGATGGGCTTTAGGAAGCATCACTATGAACAAGAATACACAGAAGAACTATACAAAAAAGATGTTCATGACCCAGATAATCACAGTGGTGTGCTCACTCACCTAGAGCCAGACATCCTGGAATGCGAAGTCAACTGATGTGATGCCTTAGGAGCATCACAACCAACAAAGTTAGTGGAGGTAATGGAATTCCAGTTGAGCTATTTCAAATCCTAAAAGATGATGCTGTGAAAGTGCTGCACTCACAATGCCAGAAAAATTGGAAAACTCAGCAGTGGCCACAGGACTGGAAAAGGTCAGTTTTCATTCCAATCCCAATGAAAGGCAATGCCAAAGGATGTGCAAACTACCACACAATTGCACTCATCTCACATGTTCGCAAAGTAATGCACAAAATTCTCCAAGCCAGGATTAAGCAGTGCATCCCCTGTGAACTTCCAGATGTTAAGGGCGGGTTTTAGAAAAGTCAGAGGAACCAGAGATCAAATTGCCAACATCCACTGGATCATGGAAAAAGCAAGAGAGTTCCAGAAAAACATCTATTTCTGCTTTATTGACTATGCCAAAGCCTTTAACTTTGTGGATCAAAATAAACTGTTGTGGGAAATTCTGAAAGAGATGGGAATACCAGAACACCTGACCTGCCTCTTGAGAAACCTGTATGCAGGTCAGGAAGTAACATTTAGAACTGGACATGGAACAACAGACTAGTTCCAAATAGGAAAAGGAGTACATCAAGGCTGTATATTGTCACCCTGCTTATTTAACTTATATGCAGAGTACATCATGAGAAATGCTGGGCTGGATGAAGCATAGCTGGAATCAAGATTGCTGGGAGAAATATCAATAACCTCAGATATGCAGAAAGTGAAGAAGAACTAAAGAGCCCCTTGATGAATGTGAAAGAGGAGAGTGGAAAATTTTGGCTTAAAGCTCAACATTCAGAAACCTAAGATCATGGCATTGGGTCCCATCACTTCATGGCAAATAGATGGAGAAACAGTGGAAAAGAGTGGCAGACTTTATTTTTGGGGGACTCTAAAGTTACTGCAGATGGTGACTGCAACCTTGAAATTAAAAGACACTTTACTCCTTTGAAAAAAAGTTATGACCAACATAGACAGCATATTAAAAAGCAGATACATTATTTTGCCAGCAAACGTCCATCTAGTCAAGACTATGGTTTTTCCGGTAGTCATGTATGGATGTGAGATTTGGACTATAAAGAAAGCTGAGCGCCAAAGAATTGATGCTTTTGAGCTGTGGTGTTGGAGAAGACTCCTGAGAGTCCCTTGGACTGCAAGGAGATCCAACCGGTACATCCTAAATGAAATCAGTCCAGAATATTCATTCGAGGGACTGATGCTGAAGCTGAAACTTGAATACTTTGGCCACCTGATGCAAAGATCTGACTCATTTGAAAAGACCCTGATGCTGAGATAGATTGAAGGCGGGAATAGAAGGGGTCGACAGAGGATGAGATGGTTCAGTGGCATCACCGACTCAATGGACATGAGTTTGTGTAATCTCTGGGAGTCAGTGATGGAGATGGAGGCCTTACGTGCTGCAATCCATGGGGTCACAAAGAGTCAAACATGACTGAACCACTGAACTGAGTTGAACTGAACACACTAGCAATGAAATGCTCAAAATTCTCCAGTGTATCTTCAGCAGTACATGAACCGATAAATTCCAGATATTCAAGCTGGATTTAGAAAAGACAGAGGAACTGGAGATCAATTGCCAACATCCTTTGGATCGTAGAAAAAAGCAAGAGAGTTTCAGAAAAACATCTATTGCTTTATTGACTGTATCAAAGCTCTTGACTGTGTGGATCACAAGAAACTGTGGACAATTCTAAAAGAGATGGGAATACCAGACCACCTGACCTGCTGCCTGAGAAATCTGTATGCAAGTCAAGAAGCAATGGTGAGAAACAGACGTCGAACAATGTTCTGGTTCCAAATTAGGAAATTAGTACCTCAAGGCTGTATATAGTCACACTGCTTATTTAAATTATATGCAGAGTACATCATGCAATATGTAGGACTGGATGAAGCACAAGCTGGGATCAAAATTGCTGGAAGAAATATCAATAACCTCAGATATACAGATGATACCACCCTTAGGGCAGAAAGCTAAAAGAAACTGAAGAGCCTCTTGATGAAAGAGAGAGAGGGAAAAAGCTGGCTTAAAACTGAACATTCAAAAAACGAAGATCATGGCATCCTGTCCCATCACTTCATGGCAAATAGATGGGGAACCAGTGGAAACAGTGACAGACTATTTTTTGAGACTCCATAATCACTGCAGATGGTGACTGCCGCCCTGAAATTAAGACTTTTTCTCCTTGGAAGAAAAGCTATGACCAAGCTAGACAGCATATTAAGAAGCAGAAACATTACTTTGCTGATTAAGGTCCATCTAGTCAAAGCTATGTTTTACCAGTAGACATGTATGTATGCGAGATTTGGACCAGAAAGAAAGCTGAGCACTGAAGAATCGATGTTTTTGAACTGTGGTGTTGGAGAAGACTCTTGAGAGTCCCTTGGACTGCAAGGAGAGCAAACCAGTTAATCCTAAAGAAAATCAGTCCTGAATATTCATTAGAAGGACTGATGATGAAGCTGATACTCTAATACTTTGACTACCTGATGTGAAGAGCTGACTCATTGGAGAAGACTCTGATGCTGGGAAATATAGAAGGCAGGAGGAGGAGGGGATAACAACTCAGTGGATATGAGTTTGAGCAAGCTCCAGCTATTGGTGATGGACAGCAAATCCTGGCGTGCTACAGTTCAGGGGCTCACAAAGAGTCGGACATGACTGAGAGACTGAACTGAAATGAAGATTTCAACACATAAGTTATGGAGAGAGAAACTTAGCCCATAATTTTTCCCTTCCACACTTTTTATATCACAGATTCCATGAAATAGGGCCTGTGGTAGCCTCATAATCTTCATGTAATTATATGAACAGTTATTCTCATATACACGATTAGAAAATTTAGTGTAAATTTTACTCTAAAATGTAATTAAATTTGTGCATACATTAATTGTTCAACCGAAGTTACAAAATATCTAGATTGAGTTTTTACAAAGGGTAGAAATGATGGCCTTTTAACAATATACAGTAGTCATTGTGATTACCAGTTTATTCATTGTGACCCTAATAATTTTGCCTGGAGAAGTAAATTTAGTTTCTAAGGTTACAAGAAGCAGAAATAGATGTTTTTCACTTCATTCTAGCTAATTATTTTGTTTTCTTTACAGATAGAAGGAAGAAACAGGTGCCTCTGGGATTTAAGAAAGAATGTAGCTCACAATTATTAAGATGAAATGTCAAAATTATGTTAATCTACATTGAATGGTAAAAGCACTATAATCATAGCACAATCAAGTTAGTAGAGCAGTGTTCTTAAATTCTAACTAGGCTTTGAATGAAATTGTTTTAATTATGATAATTTAAAAGTTTCTTAAGTCTTTACATTGCTCATTATCTTTCAGCAAATTGTAATTATTTTGTGGTGTGTTCCAACTATACTTTGGAATAGAGGGCCACTGGCATTTTAATAGATTACGTAAATGTAAAAATTGCTGCATAGTGGTTCATATGAGTCACTTCTATTACAGACAGTGTTCAAGGTATGAAGATACAGTGACAGATCATTTCTAGGTAGAATCAAGTTGAGAAGCTTGGTCCAATTACTGCAAGAAATTCCAATGATAAAATGCTATTTTTTTTAAACTGAAATTGGCAACTCAGAAGGAAAGGTCAGTTCTGGCATATGTTTGAGCATAAAAAGTGAGCTTATTAATTTGGCTTATTATACACAAAAATAACAAATAGGTCATTTCTGGTACACTTGCTGCTTTATATCCAAGGCAAAATAGTTTATTGAATTCAGAAAAAGTCACACAAGAATACACAAAGCTGTTATTTTCAAGTAAGTTTGAGTATATCAGAAACAATTATTTTCAGATTTATTTCAGGAATTAAATAACTTACATATGATTCAAGTATAATACATATACAATATAATTAATTTAGCAGAATGTATAATTCATTGTAGGGCTTCCCAGTGGGTTCTAGTGCTAAAGAACTCACCTGTCAATGCAGGAGACCAAAGAGATATGGGTTCAATCCTTGGATTGGGAAGATCCTCTGGAGAAGGACATGGCAACCCACTCAAGTATTCTTGCCTGGAGAATCTCGTGGAGAGAGAAGGCTGATGGGCTACAGTCCGTGGGGTCTCAGAGAGTCAGACGTGACTGAAGCAACTTAGCAGAGCACAGCATATTTAATTGTGCTTTGTATATTCACAGAGTTGTGTAATCATCACTATCATAAATTTTAGAATATTTTAATTACAATGAAAGGAAACACTCTCACAATTAGCTGTCACCCTCCACCCAAACCCAAATCCTAGGGAACTACCAATCTACTCTGTCTTCATTGGCTTGTCAGTGTGAACATCGCATATAAATGACATAATACAACATATGGTCTTTTGCAACTGAGTTACTGACTCCTTTCACTTAGCATAATGTTTCAGTGTTCATTCAAATTCTTCCATGTATCAATATTACATTCCTTTAAATTAACAAATAATGTGGTGGTCCTAAGATGGCAGAGGAAAAGGACAGGGAGATGACTTTCTCCCCACCAATTCATCAAAAGATCATTTGAATGGTGAGCAACTTCCACAAAACAACTTATGAATGCTGGTGGAGGACACCAGGCACCCAGAAAGGCAACCCATTCTCTTCAAAAGGAGGTAGGGCAAAATATAAAACACAAAAAGAAAGACAAAAGAGTTAGGGACAGAGACCCATCCTGAGGAGTGTGTCATGAAGGAGGAGAAGTTTCCAAACCCCAGGAAACCCTCTCACTGGTGGGTCTGTGGGGAGTTTTGGAATCTCAGAGGGCAACATAACTGGGAGAAAAAAAAAAAAAAAAAAAAAAACCCACAGAATATGCCCCTAACCACAACTCCCAGTGGAGAAGTAGCCCAGACGCTCACGTCAGCCACCAGTGAGCAGGGGCTGAACAGGGAGGTGCCGGTTGCATTGCTTAGGGTAAGGACCAGGACTGAATGCCCAGAGGACAATCTGAGGGAGCTAACAGGAGATATCAACCCAAGCTGTGGGATAGCCAGAGAGGGAGAGAGAGAAATAAAAAAGAGAGAGAACTTTCCTGGGAAAAGCCTTAGCCTAAGGCACAGCCTGGCCCGTTCACAGAACAAAGGACAGAGCAAATACCAGAGGAGAGTTAGCCTTCTGCGGGCCAGCCCATTCCCCTGCCAGAGGTAGAGAGGCAGGCTGGCCACAGCCAGAGCTGGAAGGCAAGGGGCGATCTGGACCCCAGAGACAGCATCCTGCACCAAACTGTGAGCAGGTTCCCAGTTGCTAACCAAGTCGTCTTGGGATCCTGTCGGTTGACATCTGCCAGGAGGGTCACAGCCTGAGATCAGCTTCCCAGAGGTGACACATGGCACACCTGAGATGGCGCTTTTGCAGCGCACCCAGGAAACTGAGCGGCCTGGACCTGGGAGGTGATTAAGACACATTGCACACCTGGGAGAATGTGCTCACCAAGCACCTGGTGACCTGAGCTGCTCGGACCTGGGAAGAGAACAAAATGCAGGCCCAACCTAGTCTGTGCCTTTATGGAGTACCTGAGAACCTGAACCTGAGCAGCTTAGACCTGGGAAGTGCACAAAGCCCAGGGCCTGCTTTGGACAATTCCCCTGCAGAGCAACCTGGAGCCTGAGCAGTGTAGACTGAGAAAGCACAGGTGCATGAGCGGGGGCAAACCCAGTGTGGCCCAGACACTGCAAACACTCCCCACACACGCCAGTGATATTTTTTAATGCAGTGTTCCTCCCGCCCCACAGCAACTGAACAAGTGAGCCTAAATGAGTGACCACCTTCACCCCCTTGTGTCAGGGTGGAAATTAGACACTGAAGAGACTTGCAAACACAGAAAGCCAAAATAAACAAAGAAGAAGGAATCACTTTGGAAGTGACAGGTACAACAGATTAAAACCCTGTAATTAGCATTGACTACATTGGAAGGGGCCTATAGACCTTGAGAAGAAGTATAAGCAAGAACAAGGAACTGTCTGAAACTGAACTGACTGCACACTGCCCTCAACAGCTCCACAGAAACTCCTAGATATATTTTACTATTATCATTTAAAATTTTTTAAGTTCCTTATTACTCCTTTAATTTTCATTTTTATAACCTAATACTACCTTACAAAAAAGACCCTATTTTTAAAAAATTTTCATATATATAATTTTTTATAATTTTTGTGATTTTTTTTTTAATGTATTTTTGAGAGTCTAACCTCTACTCTAGATTTTTAATCTTTGGTATCTTTTGGTATTTGTTATCAATTTTTTTACCTTTAAGAATCTAATATTCAGTACACATTTTTACTTAGGAGTGTGAGTACTGGCTTGGTTTCTTTCTTCCCTTTAGACTCTGGTTTATCTCCCCCAGGTCACTTTATCTTCTCCCTCCTCCTTCTCTTCTCTGCTTAACTCTGTGAATCTCTTTGGGTGTTCCAGGCTGTGGAGAACACTTAGGGAACTGATTACTGGCTATATTTGATCTCTCCTTTTGACTCCCCCTCTTCTCCCCCTGGTCCCCTATATCTACCTCCTCCCTCTTCTCCTCCATGTAATTCTGTGAACCTCTCTGGATGTCCCTCACTGTGGAGAATCTTTTCACCTTTAACATAGATATTTTATCATCAGTGCTGTATGGATGGAGAAGTCTTGAAGCTGCTGTAAGAATAAGACTGAAAGCCAGAGGCAGTAGGCTAAAATCCAAAACTTGAGAACACCAGAAAACTCCTGACTCCAGGGAACACTAATCGACAAGAGCTCATCCAAAAGGCTTCACACCTACACTGAAACCAACCTCCACCCAAGAGCCAACAAGTTTCAGAGCAAGACATACCAAGCTACTTCTCCAACAATGCAGGAACATGACCCTGAGCATTAAAATACAGGTGGCCACAAGTCACACCAAACCCACAGACACGTTAGAATCACTACTGGACACTTCATTGCACTCCAGAGAGAAGAGATCCAGCTCCAACCACCAGAACACCTATGCAAGCTTCCCTAACCAGGACACCTTGAAAAGCCACTCATCCAACTCCACCCATGGGGAGGAACCTCCACAATAAAGAGGAACCACAAACTTCCAGCATACAGAAAAGTCACCCCAAACACAGCAGTCTAAACAAGATGAAAAGGCAGAGAAATATTCAGCAGATAAAGGAACATGATAAATGCCAACCAGACAAAACAAAAGAGGAGGAGATATGGAGTCTACCTGAAAAAGAATTCAAAATAATGATAGTAAAAATGATCCAAAATGTTGAAAACAAAATGGAGTTACAGATAAAGAGACTGGAGACAAGGATTGAGAAGATGCAAGAAATGTTTAACAAGGACCTAGAAGAAATAAAAAAGAGTCAATCAATAATGAATAATGCAATAATTGAGATCAAAAGCACTCTGGAGGGAACCAACAGTAGAATAACTGAGGCAGAAGATACGATAAGTGAGATGGAAGATAGAATGGTGGAAATAAATGAAGCAGAGAGGAAAAAAAAGAATTAAAAGAAATGAAGACAACCTCAGAGACCTCTGGGACAATGTTAAACACCCCAAAATTCAAATCATAGGTGTCCCAGATGAAGAAGACAAATAGAAAGGCTATGAGAAAATACTTGAGATAATAGTTGAAAACTTCCCTAAAATGGGTAAAGAAATACCCACCCAAGTCCAAGAAACCCAGAGAGTCCCAAACAAGATAAAGTCAAGGCGAAACACCCCAAGATACATATTAATCAAATTAACAAAGATCAACCACAAAGAGAAAACATTAAAAGAAGCAAGGGAAAAGCAACAAATAACACACAAGGGGATTCCCATAAGGATAACAGCTGATCTTTCAGTAGAAACTGTTCAGGCCAGAAGGGAATGGCAGGACATACTTAAAGTGATGAAAGAAAAAAACCTACAACCCAGATTACTGTACCCAGCAAGGATCTCATTCAAATATGAAGGAGAAATCAAAAGCTTTACAGACAAGCAAAAGTTGAGAGAATTCAGCACCACCAAACCAGCTCTTCAACAAATGCTAAAGGATCCTCTCTAGACAGGAAGCACAGAAAAGTTTTATAAACTTGAACCCAAAACAACAAAGTAAATGGCAATGGGGTCATACTCATCGATAATTATCTTAAATGTAAATGGGTTGAATGCCCTAACCAAAAGAAAAAGACTGGCTGAATGGATACAAAAACAAGACCCCTATATAAGCTGTCTACAGGAGACCCACCTCAAAACAAAGGATACATACAGACTGAAAGTGAAGGGCTGGAAAAATATAGTTCATGCAAATGAAGACCAAAAGAAAACAGGAGTAGCAATACTCACATAAGATAAAGTAGACTTTGAAATAAAGGCAGTGAGAAGACAAAGAAGGACACTACGTAATGATCAAAGGGTCAATCCAAGAAGACGATATAACAATTGTAAATATATATACACCCAATATAGGAGCACTGTAATATGTAAGGCAAATGCTAACAAGTATGAAAGGGGAAATTAACAGTAACACAATAATAGTTTGAGACTTTAATACCCTACTCATACCTATGAATAGATCAACTAAACAGAAAATAAGTAAGGAAACACGGACTTTAAATGATACAATGGAACAGTTAGACCTAATTGATATCTATCGGATATTTCACCCAAAAACAATGAATTTTACCTTTTTCTCAAGGGCACGCGAAACCATTTCCAGGATAAATCACATCCTGGGCCATAAATCTGGCCTTGGTAAACTAAAAAAAAAAAAAAAAAAATTCGAAATCATTTCAAGCATCTTTCCTGATCACAATGCGGTAAGATTAGATGTCAACTACAGGAGAAAATCTACTAAAAATACAAACATATGAATGCTAAACAACATACATCTGAATAACCAAAAAATCACAGAAGAAATTAAAAAAAAAGAAATCAAAATAAGCATAGAAATGAACGAAAATGAAAATTCAACAACCCAAAACCTATAGGCAGTGCTAAGGGGGAGGTTCTTAGCAATACAAGCTTACCTCAAGAAACAAGAGAAAAATCAAATAAATAACCTAACTCTATACCTAAATCAACTAGAAAAACAAGAAATGAACCCCAGAGTTAGTAGAAGGAAAGAAATCATAAAAATTAGGGCAGAAAAAAAAAAAAAAATTAGGGCAGAAATAAGTGAAAAATAAAGAAAGGAGACTATAGAAAAAAACAACGAAACTAAAAGTTGGTTCTTTGAGAAGATAAATAAAATGGACAAACCGTTAGCCAAATTTATCAAGAAGAAAAGGGAGAAGAATCAAAGCAATGAAATTAGAAATGAAAATGGAGAAATCACAACAGACAACACAGAAATACAAAGGATCATAAGGGACTACTATCAGCAACTATATGCCAATAAAATGGACAACTTGGAAGAAATGGAAAATTTTTAGAAAAGTATAACTTTCCAAAACTGAACCAGGAGGTAATAGAAAATCTTAGCAGACCCATCACAAGCTCGGAAATTGAAACTGTAATCAGAAATCCTCCAACAAACAAAAGCGTGGGACAAAATGGCTTCACAGGTGAATTCTACCAAAAATTTAGAGAAGAGCTAACACCTATTCTACTCAAACTCTTCCAGAAAATTGCAGAGAAAGGTAAATTTCCAAACTCATTCTATGAGGCCACCATCACCCTAATACCAAAACCAGACAAAGATGCCACAAAAAAAGAAAACTACAGGCCAACATCACTGATAAACATAGATGCAAAAATACTTAACAAAATTCTCACAAACAGAATCCAACGACATATTCAAAAGATCTTACATCATGGCCAAGTGGGCTTTATCCCAGGGATGCAAGGATTCTTCAATATTTGCAAATCAATCAATGTAATACACCACATTAAACAAATTGAAGGATAAAAACTATATGATTATCTCAATAGATGCAGAGAAAGCCTTTGAAAAAATTCAACATCCATTTATGATAAAAACTCTCCAGAAAGCAGGAATAGAAGGAATGTACCTCAACATAATAAAAGTCATATATGATAAACCCACATCAAACATTATCATCAATGGTGAAAAATTGAAAGCATTTCCCTTAAAGTAAGGAACAAGACAAGGGCGCCCACTCTCACCACTACTATTCAACATAGTTTGGGAAGTTTTAACCACAGCAATCAGAGAAGAAAAGAAAAGGAATCCAGATTGGAAAAGAAGAAGTAAAACTCTCACTGTTTTCAGATGACATCATCCTCTACATAGAAAACCCTAAAGACACCACCAGAATATTATTAGACCTCATCAATGAATATGGTAAATTTGCAGGATAATTAGCACACAAAAATCCCTTGCATTCCTATACATTAACAATGAGAAAACAGAGGAATTAAGGAAACAGTTCCTTTCACCATTGCAACAAAAAGAATAAAATGGTTAGGAATAAATCTACCTAAATAAACAAAAGATCTAAATGTAGAAAACTATAAAACACTGATGAAAGAAATAAAAGATGACGCAAATAGATGGAGAAATATACCATGTTCATGGGCTGGAAGAATCAATATAGTGAAAAAGAGTATATGACCCAAAGCAATATATAGATTCAGTGCATTCCCTATCAAGCTACCAATGGTGTTTTTCAGAGAACTAAAACCAATTAATTCACAATTTGTATGGAAATACAAAAAACCTAGAATAGCCAGGGCAATCTTAAAAGCTTTTGCACAATGAAGGAAACTATAAGCAGGGTGAAAAGACAGCCTTCAGAATGGGAGAAAATAATAGCAAAAAAAGCAACTAACAAAGAATTAATCTCAAAAATATATAAGTAGCTCCTGCAGCTCAATTCCAGAAAAATAAACGACCCAATCAAAAAATGGGCCAAAGAACTAAACAGACATTTCTCCAAAGAAGACGTATAGATGGCTAACACATGAAAAGATACTCAACATCACTCATTATCAGAGAAATGCAAATCAAAACCACAATGAGGTACCATCTCATGCTGGTCAGAATGCCTGCTATCAAAGTCTGCAAACAATAAATGCTGGAAAGGGTGTGGATAAAAGGGAACCCTCTTACACTGTTGGTGGGAATGCAAACTAGTACAGCCACTATGGAGAACAGTGTGGAGATTTCTTAAAAAACTGGAAATAGAACTGCCATATGACCCAGCAATCCCACTGCTGGGCATACACACTGAGGAAACCAGAATTGAAAGAGACACGTGTACCCCAATGTTCACCGCATCACTGTTTATGATAGCTAGAACATGGAAGCAACCTAGATGTCCATTGGCAGGTGAATGGATAAGAAATCTGTGGTACATATACATAATGGAATATTACTTAGCTATTAAAAAGAACACATTTGAATCAGTTCTAGTGAGACGGATGAAACTGGAGCCTATTATACAGAGTGAAGTAAGTCAGAAAGAAAAACACCAATACAGTATATTAACACATATATATGGAATTTAGAAAGATGGTAACAATGACCCTATATGCGAGAAAGCAGAAGAGACACAGATTTAAAGAACAGACCTTTGGACTCTGTGGGAGAAGGCGAGGATGAGATGATTTGAGAGACTAGCATTGAAACATGTATAGTACCATATGTGAAATCGATTATCAGTCCAGGTTTGATGCATGAGACACGGTGCTCAGGGCTGGTGCACTGGGATGACCCAGACGGATGGGATGAGGAGGGAGGTGGGAGGGTGGTTCAGGATGGGGAACACATGTACACCCATGGCTGATTCATGTCAATGTATGACAAAAACCACTAAAATATTTTAGAATATGTAGTCTCCAATTAAAAAAAAAAAAAAAGATTTCAACACAGGAATTTTTGGGGGAAACATAATTCAGCCAAAATAACACCATAAAGAAAAACAAAGCAGGGTGTTAGGATGTCAGTAGATGGGGCACTGTTGTAGACAAAATGGTCAGGGGAAACATTTCTAAGGAAGTTAAATTTGAATACAAGTTTACTTTAAAAAAATTTATTGGAGTATAGTTGATTTACAATGTTGTGTTTGCTTTAGGAAAACACCAAAAGGGAATCTCTTATATGTATACATGTGTGCTGAGTCACTTTAGTTGTGTCCAACTCTTTGTGACCCTATGGACTGTAGCCCACCAGTCGCCTCTGTCCATGGAATTCTCCAGGCAAGAGTACTGGAGTGGGTTGCCATGCCCTTCTCCAGTTACATATACATATATCCTCTGTTTTCCAGATTCTTTTCCCATATAGGTCATTATAGAGTGTTGAATAGAGTTCCTTGTGCTATACAGTAGGTTCTTATTAGTTATCTATTTTGCATATAGTAGTATGTATATGTTAACCCCAGTCTCCTAATTTATCCCTTTCCCCATTCCCCAATGCTAACCATGTTTGTTTTCTACATCTGTGACTCTGTTTCTGTTTTGTAAAATAGTTCATTTGTACCATTTTTAGATTTCCCATAGAAACAATATCTTATGATATTTGTCGTTCTCTGACAAGTTTTCTTTTAAAGAATGATAAGTCTCCTGAGAGCTGAGACCTTTTGAGATATTCTAGATAGAGTGATATAAGGAAAGACTTGGGCTTGTAAATATGTGAGCAGAAAGTTGAGGAACTTGATCTAGGGCGATTCAGAAGAGAGGTTTTTGGGTTATTTTTGGTAGCAATAGAAATTAAAGTCCTAAGCATGCACTTAGCATGACGTTAGGATTGTAGGACTAATCTTGAGATGATTAAGCTGAGAGAGCCTCTTTTGAAGGTTACAAGAAATGGAAAGAACAATGAACAATGTCTCTTGGGAAGAAAAATCTAAACTCGGAATGTACAGGAAACAAGAACTGAGCAAACTGGACGCCAGGGGTGGTACAGGAAACTATTATGAGGGTCCTGGTGTTGGTCATAAAGATGTGCTTTCAGTAGCGGTTGGAGGAAGAAAAATTCAAAATTAGAGATGATTTCAAAAAAAATAATCGACTGAGTCACAATTGACATTCAAACCTCATAGTTATATGAAAGAAGTCACACTCATTAAACTCCCAGGAAATGGTAGCCTAGCGTCAAGTGAAGCCCATGTCTGTAATTCATCTGTTGCCACAATAAAAATGCAGAAAATGCAGCCACACTTGGATCGGAAATGCTGAATAGGTTTCCAGTCTCAAGGGATAACAGTTTCCCAGCCATGCTAATGATTGGAATTTTCAATGTTGCTTTGCCTCTCAGGCATATCCACACTAGACCATTAGATATGGACTGAATTGTGTCCCCTCCACAAAATCCACAGGTCCAAGTCCTAACCTCCAATATCTCAGAATATGACTATGTTTGGAGAAAAAGCATTTAAATGGGTCATGAAGATAAAATTAGGCTGTGGTGAGCCCTGGTCGAATGGGATTGGTGTCCTGTAGAGGAAGTTAGGGCACAGACACACACAGAGGGAAGACCATGTGAAGACACAGGGAAAAGACAGCTGTCTACAAGCCAAGAAGAAAGGCCTCAGAAGAAACCAACCCTGCTGACACCTCAGTGTTGGACTTTCAGCCTCCAGAACTGGGAGATAATAAATGTCTATTGTTTAAATGACCCAAAAATGATGGCCAGCTTCCTTGGAAGATATAAAATACCCCACAGGATTAGAAGAACAGATAAAAGAGCCAAGGAGAGCTCAAACAACTTGTTGTTTTCAATATTTATCTATCTATTTGGCTGCAACTGGTCTTTGTTATGGCATGTGGGCTCTTAGTTGTGGCAATTGGAATCTAGTTCCTTGACCAGAGATCAAACTCAGGACTCCTGTGTCAGGAGCAGGTAGTTTCTGCCACTGGACCACCAGGGAAGTTCCTAACGAGTTTTGCAATTGGCCTTTGTGAGCCTTTCTTCCATGGAACTGTCAGTGTCCATGTCTTCCTATTCTACAACTCAAAAATCAGGAAAGAGGAAAATCCAAATGGCCCATTCTGAGATGAAGGTCTACTCAACCTAACATGGGTGGTCAAGAGATGACACCTTAAGGACAAAATGGTCATGTGATGTCCATCCACGTTTGTTCCTCTTGATCTCGGGGAGCAAGGAGTCAGTGTAAGTGGAGCCACCATCTCAATCATGGCTCAGTGCTCTGGATAAAGGTATCTCTTTAGTGGTGGATCTAGAACCATCTATATATAGTTAGCATTGTATATGTTTTCCTCTTTTTGTAAGTCACAAGCAGCAAATATATTGGTTCTCTTTATGGACTTGTGGACACAGCTGGATCAGGAGAGGGTGGGATGAATTGAGACAGTAGCATTGAATATATATATATATATATATATATATATATATATATATATAGTACTGTATGTAAAGCACAGGGAGCTCTGCTCCGTTCTCTGTGATGACTTACAGGGGTGGGATGTGGGATGGGTGGGAGGGAGGTTGGAGGTAGAGGGAATATATGTATATACATAGCTGATTCACCTTGTTGTATGTTGTTGTTGACAAAAACCAACACAACATTGTAAAGCAATTATCCTACTATTTTTTTTTTTTAAAGATGGTTCTCTTAAAAAAAAAAAAAAAATGTTGAATTGAATGGAATTACCATATAGTATTTTTCCATTCATTGGTTGCTGGAGATTTGTTTACATTTTTTGGATATTCTGAACAAGGCTTCTATAAATTTTGTGTCAATTCGGTTGCTCAGTTGTGTCCGACTCTTTGACACCCCGTGGACTGCAGCACAACAGACTTTCCTGTTCATCAACAACTCCTGAAGCTTGCTCAAACTCATGTCCATTGAGTCAGTGATGCCATCCAACCATCTCATCCTCTGTCATCCCCTTCTCCTCCTGCCCTCAATCTTTCCCAGCATCAGGATCTGTTCCAATGAGTCAGTTCTTCACATCAGGTAGCCAAAATATTGGAGCTTCAGCTTCAGCATCAGTCTTTCCAATGTATGTTCAGGATTTATTTCATTTAGGATTGACTGGATTGATCTTGTTGCAGTCCAAGGGACTCTCAAGCATCTCTCCAACACCACAGTTCAAAAAACATCAATTTTTTGCTGCTCAGCTTTTTTTATGGTCCCGCTCTCACATCCACACATGACTACTGGAAAAACATAGCTTTGACTAGATGGACCTTTGTTGCCAAAGTAACATCTCTGCTCTTTAATATGCTATCTAGGTTGGTCATAGTGTTTCTTCCAAGGAGCATTTAATTTCATGGCTATAGTCACCAAATGCAGTGATTTTGGAGCCCAATAAAATAAAGTCTGTCCCTGTTTTCATTGTTTCCCCATCTATTTTCCATGAAGTGATGGGACTGGATGCCATGATCTTCGTTTACTGAATGTTGTGTTTAAACCAGTTTTTTCACTCTCCTCTTTCACTTTTATCAGGAGGCTCTTCAGTTCCTCTTACCTTTATGCCATAAGGGTTTTGCCATCTGTATATCTGAGGCTATTGGTATTTCTCCTGACAATCTTGATTCCAGCTTGTGTTTCATCCAGTCCAGCGTTTTGCATGATGTACTCTGCATATTAAATAAGCAGGGTGACAATATACCAGCCTTGACGCACTCCGTTCCCAATTTGGAGCCAATCCATTGTTCCATGTCTGGTTCTAACTGTTACTTCTTGATCTGCATACAGATTTCTTAGGAGGCAGGTCAGCTGGTCTGGTATTCCCATTTCTTGAAGAATTTTCCAGAGTTTGTTGTGATCCACATAGTCAGAGGCTTTGGCATAGTCAGTAAAACAAGAGTAGATTTTTCTGGAACTCTTTTGCTTTTTCAATAATCCAATGGAAGCTGGAAATTTGATCTCTGGTTCCTCTGCCATTTCTAAATCCAGCTTGAACATGCGGAAGTTCTCGGTTCACATACTGTGGAAACCTCATGTGGAGAATTTTGAGCATTACTTTGCTAGTGTGTGTAATGAGTACAGTTGTGCAGTAATTTGAACATTCTTTGGCATTGTCTTTCTTTGGGATTGGAATAAAAACTGACCTTTTCCAGTTCTGTGGCCTCTGCTGAGGTTTCCAAATTTGCTGACATATTGAGTGCAGTGCTTTAACAAAGTTTTAGTAAACTTTATATACATATGCTTTATTTCTCCAATATATTTCTAAAGAGACACTGTGAAGTCATATAGCTATTCTATGTTTAATATTTTGAGAAACTTCCATATTTTTCAAAAGTGACTTTTCCATTTTGCATCCTTTCTAGTCAAATTTGAGAGTTCTAATTTCTCATATTGTTCACCATTACATATTTTTATCTGTCATTTTAGTCTTGGCCATCTTAATAAACATGAAATTGTATAACATTATTGTGTAACTGTTTTGTTTTCATATATCAATTAGTAACAAATGCCCTCAAATTATCACTAAGGATCACTTAAACCAAGCTGGATGAGCCATTATGTTGCTGGACTTGCCAAATGATTACAACTACAACCACTGGTTTGAATAATTTTTTCATTCATTGGTTGATGGACATTTGGATAAAAAAAGAAAAGAACAATAGGGGGAAAAAGATATACTAGCATAAGAGGGTATTGATTCTAACTTTAAATGACATCAACTGACTTTAATGTCCCAGAAAAATAGTTTTTATTTTAGAATGCTATACTCAAAACAACTATCAAACAAATTGGAATACAAACTAAAGACATTCAAATTATCACTCTTGATTTTACACACACACACACACACACACATATATATATATATATATTTTTTTTTTTTCCCCCTCAAAAGTGATGTAATGGAACATTTATCACATGCCATATAGGGTTGAGAAAAGGGGTGGGAATAACAGAGATTCTATAAGTGTCCTGATAGCAAGAACTATGTTCACCAACATTTCCTGTATGCTTTCCCATATTGTAGGACCAGTTTGGGCAGAATCTGAATAAAGATTATCTACACAGAAAAAATCTCCTTAGAAAAAATTCAGCATAGTAATACATTCTCTTCTTTTTTATATAATCAGCCTCTTGTTACTACAGCATAGTATTATATTAATTAAAATTCTCTAATTCCCATAGCCAAGTGTTACATCTATGAGAGCTAATAAACATGAATATGAAATTTTAGTAAACTATTGAAGTCTAAATCAAGAATGGTTTTGTGACTTGTATTCAAAGATAGTTTTTCAAATCTTGATCAACTATATAATTAGCTTTTTATAATTTATTATTTGCTTTCAATCATAAAAGAACATGTAATTATCAAAAAACAAGTTATTCAAAATATCTTACTATTTTGCTTTTTTACAAATCAGTGGGTTGTACAGTTGACTGTTTTGGATATATGCTCAGTTAATTATCTGCACGCATATATTTACAGACAGAAACCCACAGAACATTTGGTATAAGATAAAATTTTTAAAATTTAATTTCAGGATAAACATTTATTTTAAGTTATGAAGTACTTTTCTTGACTTAATTTTTTCGTGTATTCATTGGCTATATAATAGGATTATCAGTATATGACTTTTTAGTGATACCCTGGATAAAACACTGAGCAAAGTAATACAGATTTCTGGTTTGAACAGTACCAGGGTCCAAATTTTATTCAGGGACAGTATAAACAAATTTAATTTGAACCACAGATCTTAGGGAAACAGAAAAAACATTGAATTGAGAAGACAAATCTGGTCACAATCAGATGTAGTAACAAGTATCACTAAAAACTGAGAGGTAGGTAGAAAGATTGGTAAATATATGAATAGTAATGATATTGTTTAATAGAACCTTTCTAACTCTTTCCTGGTGATACTTCAATAAGAGTATTGCTTTAATCAATACTCACTATCTGGTTGTGACTAAAGAGCTGCCACTAGGCCTTGAAAGGCAATATCTTTGTTCTTTTTATTGAAGGTTTGAGTCAGAGTTGAAGACTTGCCTTCTTGGCCTATATTTATTGCTGAACTTCATTTTACACACTGCTTACTCTTTTGAAGTAATATTGCTATTTTCAAGATTATAGCTCAGAAAATTACTTCCCCACAGGTCCACTGCTATGATTTTCCCACATAGAGAAGAATATTTGAAAAGCACACTGAGTTGTGTTGTGTGTGTGTGCTCAATCACGTCTGACTCTTTGCGACCCCATGGACTGTAGCCTACAAACTCTTCTGTCCATGGAATTTTCCAGGCAAGAATACTGGAAATAATGAGTGGCCATTTCCTGCTCCAGGGTGTCTTCCTGACCCAGGGACTGAACCCTCATCTCTAGCGTCTCTTACATTGGCAGGCAGATTCTTTACCACTAGCACCACGTAGGAAACCCCTGAGTTAGATGACAGCAAAGGTATTTTGAGTCCTAATGCTTCAATATCCTAAAGAACCATCCAAGAGCCTTGGACAATGCTTTTTGACTGATAATTATAATTTTAAAGGATACTAGTGAGTATTGGTGACAATGAAGCACTCAATCCTGACAAACATCTTAAGGCTGCAAGACTAGATTGCTAATTTTCTACAACTGCTATTTTCAGACTAGGGCTGTGAGACTCCCAGAGCTGAACTTAGGAAATGTTGAGCGAAATACTGGCCACACACACTAACCTTTATTTCAACAGTAAAATTGTTAGACTGTGTGATTTTATAGGAAGCTCAACACATAAGCTAATTAATTTTCTTTTCTGATAACTTTGGAGGAACTGAATTCAATTCTTTCCAGTGGTGTACTCAATTTCTGTAATGAAAACAAAAGATAAATGCCCCAAGAAACCTATTTATTGCTTGGCTTGCTTGAAATTCTCTGGATCAATTTGTCTTCATGATTATAGATACTGAAAACCACCACATTCCTCATTTGTTTCATAAACAGGCAGGTAGCAGATAAAATTGAAGACCCATATATATCAACACTTCCCAGTGTATTACAGTTAATAATATAGTAAATTATTTTAGTTTTGGCAATCATCTTTACTACTGAAATTACATTCTTTGCTTTGTTGTAAATTTTGATATTAATTTTCTTGTTAGTATTGATATTACAAGGCTTTTTATTTGGAAATGAAAATTTTGTAACTTATTATAATTCTCTTTTGATAAATACTTTTTAACACCTTGTCAGTGGGAACCATGTATATTTAAAAGCTATAATATTATTTTGTGTGTAAGCTGTATCTTAAATTTTCTGCATTCCTTTCATGGAAGCAGCACTCTCAAAGAAGGTTTAGATATAGTTAATTGGAACTAGTATTAGTGATGAAAATGTGAGTACTAGAATGCATTTATTGTCATTCCACAGAACTGGTACTAGGTACTGTAACTAGGTAGGTTGGCCCAATCACTAGGCCACTTGGGTTATTTATAGTACAGAGACAAAAAATAGTTTATTTTTTAATAGAATGAGGTCATGTCAGTAATTCTCTTTTAAATTTAATTATATAAAATCTTTAACTGCATTTAATGTAAATCACTGAATGTTTTTTTACTATAATATGCTTACCAAAACTTTTATAATTCTGTAATTGTCTCTTGTAACAATCTCTTGTAGTTATATACTTCTTTTTCTAATCCTTTTACAACTTACTGATTATCATTCTCTGATCATTTTATTGACCCTGAAGTTTTTCAATAAAACTCTTGCCTCAAATCATTATTTAAAACAATTTATCTTCATAATTTAAAATTTTATATTTCAGATAATTAAAGACTTACATAGTGGAAAATGATGTTAAAGTTAAAATAATATTTATTCTTTCAGATACATTGATTTCTAATTAGTTTCTCTTTTACTACAGTTTTCTCATTCCACCATCATTGTATAAGTAATTTGCATTAATTCTGCCTAGAAAAAGCATATTTCATAACTACTCAATGCAAACAAGGAGCCACATATTACCATACAAAGAAATTAAATATTGCCCATGATTTGACTTTAAAATAATTAATTGCAGAGATTGCTTCTTTCCAGCTATCACTAATCAGGCTGTCTAGTTTTTGAAGGTCAAAGGGAGGTAAATAATAGAAGTTATTCAATCAGTAATGGTAACCACAAAAGTCAAGCATAACTGTATAGAGCTAGAAAGGAATATCAAGTGAAATTTTAATGTTCTGTTCTTTATACTTAAATTTTCAAAAGTATATTTGCCTATAATATTAGCATAAGTTTTAATAAAAAATGTGATTTCCAATTGATTAAAAATTATGTTCATCAGTTGCTTTTGTGTTTCCACCCTGTGTTGGGGAAAAAGCTAAACTACAGGTGTAAAGCAGTTAAAACATTTTTAGATAATATGTCAAGGGGAATGGTGATATCAATCAAAGCTTAAATGCAAAGAAAGCCTGCTTTGCCTATATAGCTTGAGACTGAGAGTGAGCATTTCTGTATGTAAATATCTAAATGAACCAGTAATTTTCTGATGATCCTAAAAATAAAAACCAGTCCTTGCATTTAACATTTTAAAATTTCATTTCTTCACTACTTCACATTAATTGAATTTATAAAAGTATTACTATGTAAGAATTGAGTTGAAAACATTAGATGTAATATACTATAGATCAATAACCTGCTTATGATAAATATATGAATGACAGAGATAAGCTACAGTTTCTGGTCAAGGATATTTTTTAATAACTTTGTATATCAATGCATCAAAGAACACCCATTACTTTTAAATGAGCTGGACTTGTAAATTTGTAAGCCTATTTCATTAAAAAATATATCACCAGCCCAGGTTGGATGCATGAGACAAGTGCTCGGACCTGGTGCACTGGGAAGACCCAGAGGAATCCGGTGGAGAGGGAGGTGGGAGGGGGGATCGGGATGGGGAATATGTGTAAATCTATGGCTGATTCATATCAATGTATGACCAAAAAAAATAAAATAATAATAATTAAAAAAAATATTGAATCATAAAATATATATATATGTAAAAAAAACAAAAAACTAACAAATCAGACTGCGAAAGGCACTTGTCTCTGCTTGACACTCATCTCTTGCAATGCACTAGAAGCAATGAACTTCATCTAGAGAAATGCAAAACACTGCTTTTTACTCCGGAGAAGGCAATGGCACCCCACTCCAGTATTCTCGCCTGGAAACTCCCATGGACTGAGGAGCCTGTTAGCGCTGCAGTCCGTGGGGTCGCTAAGAGTCGGACACGACTGAGTGACTTCACTTTCACTTTTCACTTTCATGCACTGGAGAAGGAAATGGCAACCCACTCCAGTGTTCTTGCCTGGAGCATCTCAGGGACTGGGGAGACTGGTAGCCTGCCGTCTGTGGGGTCGCGCAGAGTCGGACAAGACTGAAGCGATTTAGCAGCAGCAGCTTTTTGCTCAGAGCAGAGATTCTCAAGTGTGGTCCACAGGTAAGTGCTGGTCCAAGAACTGTCACTGCTTTGCCTATATAGCTTGAGACTGAGAGTGAGCATTTCTGTATGTAAATATCTAAATGAACCAGTAATTTTCTGATGATCCTAAAAATAAAAACCAGTCCTTGCATTTAACATTTTAAAATTTCATTTCTTCACTACTTCACATTAATTGAATTTATAAAAGTATTACTATGTAAGAATTGAGTTGAAAACATTAGATGTAATATACTATAGATCAATAACCTGCAAATTTCAGCCAATTTGCCCAATACAGCATAAATATAAACTGTTTTTGGTTTTTTTTTTGAGTTTTCTTGTAACACGGCCAAAATCACTTGTATACATATTCATAGTAAACCCCTATGAGAGAAAATATCAATATTTTTGTCATGCTCAAGTATTCAAACATATTAGTTCATGTAAAACATTACAGTCTAGTAAGAATTGTTAGCATACATTATTCTTTTATGAAACAGTGGAAATATATTAGATATATAATAGACTACTACCAGAGTAAACCAGTTCCTCAGTTTAAGATGATGCTTTGTTTCGATTCTTAGACATTTGAATTGAGTTTCTGGGCAGGATTGATATGATTTTACATATCATCAATAATATTATTGTACTTAAAATCTATGCAACATTGTTACAAGTCCTCCCAAAATATACTCACCTTTTGAAATAGATTTTAATCATGATTAGTTCAGAACCCATGTATTTCTTTAATTGGCAGCTCATAGAGCTTTGGTGCCACATATGTAATACTCAACAGTTTGCTGAAAAAAGCATGCTAAGCAGGGCTATGAAATGATATGAAGCACAGATATAAAAGCTTCTGAAAAGGTAAAAATTGGCAATAGATTTATAAACATATTGTAAAATTATTAAACTTTGTTGCCAATTATTTTACACGGTTTCTTAATAAAATAGATAACTATATTTAAATACAAGATTTTAAAGCATTTATTCCTTACTCGGCATCACTGCAAGTTTAAATGCTTTCTACTATTTATGTCAGATGATTCTGGGTTTCAATTAGATATTTAGATGTATGTCACAATTAACAGTGAATCACAAGTAGCATTCTAGTGAGTTTTAAAAAACATGTATATTATCTAGGGTGAAACAGATCACCAGCCCAGGCTGGATGCATGAGACAAGTGCTCGGGCCTGGTACACTGGGAAGACCCAGAGGAATCGGGTGGAGAGGGAAGTGGGAGGGGGGATCGGGATGGGGAATACCTGTAAATCCATGGCTGATTCATGTCAATAATGACAAAAGCCACTATAATATTGTAAAGTAATTCGCCTCCAACTAATAAAAATAAATGAAAAAAATGGTCTTATGAGAAATCCTAGAATTCTCTAGTTAACAGATCTTTAAAAATCTTAAAGATTTTTAAAAATAGATTCTTAAAAATTTAAAACATTTTAGAAAAAGATTCTTAAAAATCTTTAAAAATAGATTTTTTGGTTTCCTCTGTTTCCTTTCCTGCTGTTATCTGAAGTAGGAATTGGCTTCCATTTAGTAAACGTGTGTGTTTCTACTCTGGAAGCCAGTGCCAAATTCATAACAGCTTTTTTTTTTTTTTTCCTACAACAGACAGGAAAAAGATTCAGTTTCTGCTGAGCTTGTCTGATACTCAGAGCAACACATTTCAGTTATAAATTATTCCAGAATTAGGAATTTTATAGAGCTGAATGGAGTCAAAAGCCAAATAATATATTGACTAGCTGTAATAATACTGGGTTTTCCCTGGTGATTCAGTGGTAAAGAATTAACCTGCCAGTGAAGGAGATGTAGGTTTGATCTATTGTTCAAGAAGAGTCCCTTAAGAAGAAAATGGCAACCCACAGAGTTATTCTTGCCTGGTGAATCCTATGGACAGAGAAGCCCGGTGGGCTATGGTCCATGGGGTCACAAAAGAGTTGTGTCTACAACTTATTGACTAAACAGTGACAACAACAGGATACACAGTTGCTATTAAAAGAAATACTGTATATCTGTATGTTAATAAAAAAATTTATTGTTATTTATTTGTTATTTATTATGTTAATAAAAAATTTTAAAACTAAAATTTAAAACATACTATTTGAAATAGCATAACAATTATCAAATAATGAAGCACAAATTTAAAAAACAGTGCAAAATTTTTATAAAGGCTAAGCTATAAACCTTTGATGATATAAGTTGAAGAAGATTTAAATAACTGTAGGAATATACCAGGCCTATAAATTGAGAGACTGAATAGTAAGATTTAAATTCTCCTAAAGTTAATCTCTGAATTTATCTTAATTTCCCAACTTTACATCAAAATATTAGCTGTGGACTTTTCATTGATGTCCTTTATCAGGTTGATGAAACCTCCTTCCATTCAAAACTTGCTGAGATGTTTAATGAAAATTGTATATTTTACCTTGTCAATGCTTTCCTTGCCTCTGTTGAAATAAATCATATTCTCTCTTAATCTATTAATGTTAAAAAGTAATTTTTGAAAGGTAATCTATTTTTGGTATAATATGATAATGCTGTTTTTCTTTTCCTATGATAATGGATTTGATTCACTAATATTTTAATGACTTTGGCATCTGTTTTCACAAAATGTACTCTTTTGTGATTTTATTTTGGCAATATCATTGTCTGATTTTCTATCAGTGTTGTAATGGTCTCACCAAATGAGTTAGAAAGACTTTGCACCTTCTTTACTTACAAGCTTATTAAGAGTGCTATTATTTCTACTATAAATGTCTGATTTAATTAATCAGTGGAACAATCCAGATTTGGTATTATATTGTGGGAAGTTGTCGATGAAGTGTTTGCATAGATCCATTCTTCTCGTTGGTTGTATGTAACTTTTAAAGTACTTTTTAAATGTCCCGTTTGTATTTCAAGTTTTTTGGCACAGAATTCTTCAACATACCCACTGGTTATCATTTTAATATCTATGAGAAATGTAGTAGGTGGTTCCACGTTCATTCCTGGCATTAGTAATATGCTTTTTCCCCCTTTTTTCTTCATTATTCTGTTAGGGATTCATGAATTATACTGATATTACTGGAAAAACCACTTCTCAATTTAGTGATTCTCTCATTTACTGATTTGCTCTTTCCTATTTGTCTTCAGTTTCATTGACTTATACTGGCATTCATTTTTCTCTTTTTCTTTACTATTTGTTTTCTCTTTTTCTGTTTTCTTTTTTGTACTAGTAGCTTTGTTATAGGACACATTCACATTTAGTATTATATCTTCTTAATTTACTGATCCTTTTAAGCTTATGAATTACCTGACCTTATATCCTTGAACTAAAATTTTCCTCTTTTAAGAACATCAACAGCTTTCTCATGCTTAATGAATGCATGGTAAATATATGTTTCTTTCTCATGTATAATAGATGCATAATAAATATAGGTCTGTCCTCTCTTTTTCAACCTATTTGTATCTTTATATTTACAGAACATTTCTTATAAGTGGCACTTCTATTTGTATCTTACAAGACCTTTCTGTTAATTAAAGTCAGTTCAGTTCAGTCACATCTGACTCTGTGACCCCATGAATTGCAGCATGACTGGCTTCACTGTACATCACCAACTCCAGGAACTTGCTCAAATTCATGTCCATGAAGTCGGTGATGCCATCCAACCATCTCATCCTCTGTCATCGCCTTTTCCTCCTGCTTCAATCTTTCCCAGCATCAGAGTCTTTTTCAATGAGTCAGTTCTTCGCATCAGGTGGCCACAGTATTGGAGTTTCAGCTTCAGCATCAGTCCTTCCAATGAAGATTGACTGGTTAGATCTCCTTGCAGTCCAAGGGACTCTCAAGGGTCTTCTCCAATACCATAGTTCAAAAGAATCAATTCTTTGGTGCTCAGCTTTCTTTACAGTCAACTTTTATATCCATACATGACTACTGGATTTATTAAAGTACTTAGTCTATTTATAGTCCAGGGGGTTGCAAAGAGTCAGACACGACTTTGTGACTAAGCACAGCATAGCACAGTCTATTTTCATGTAAATTACTCATACGTGTATATTACTATATGATTTTCATTGTCTCATCCTTATTCTTCTATTGTTCTTTCCTTAAACTGTGAGTGAATCAAATACTTCTTTAAAAGTTTTTCTTTTCTTTTCTTTTAATCTTTGATGTTATTATCATGTGTACATGTGTTTGTGTTTTTCATTAGAAAAGTGAAATGCTGATCTTTAACTTTGAACATTTGGTTTAAACTATTTTAATGTTTTATAAAAGCTTAAGTACTCTATCATAAAATACTTCCAAAAATTATCTTTCAACTGTTGTTGTTATTTTACCTCTACATATGCTGTAAAACCTCTTACTATAATCTGAACTGTTCCACCCTAAAATTTGTATGCTTGAGGCTTAACCTTCAGTATGACTGTATTTTGAGATAAGGCCTTTAAAGTTAATTAGGGTTGAATGAGTTCTTGAGTTTGGGACTTGAAGATGATCATTGTCCTTATAATTAAAAGAAGAGATATGAGGGATATGCACATAAAGGCCATATGAGGACACAACAGAGATGGCCATGGGCAAGTCAAGGAGAAAGGCCATAGGAGAAACCATCTTCTCTGCTAGCACCTTCATCTTGAACTTCCAGTCTCCAGAGAAAACAAATTGTTCTTGCTTAAGTTACCCACCGCATGGCATTTTGTTATGGCAACCCTAGCAAACTAATATACTTGCATTCCTTTATTATTTTTTGACATTTTAATAAGCTACAAAATTGAAAGAGACTCATGTACCCCATTGTTCATTACAGCACTATTTACAATAGCTAGAACATGGAAGCAACCTAGATATCCATTGACAGATAAATGGATAAAAATTTGTGGTACATATACACAATGGAATATTACTCAGCTATAGAAAGGGACATATTTGAGTCAGTTCTAAAGAGGTAGATGAACCTAGAACCTATTATGCAGAGTGAAGTGAGTCACAAAGAGAAAGATAAATACCATATTCTAATGCATATATACGGAATCTAGAAAAATGATACTGAAGAATTTATTTACAGGGCAACAATGGAGAAACAGACATAGAGAATAGACTTATGGACATGGGGACAGGGGAGGAAAGAGTGAGATGTATGGAGACAGTAACATGGAAACTTACATTACCATATGTAAAATACATAGCTAATGGGAATTTGCTGTATGGCTTGGGAAACTAACAGGGCTCTGCGTCAACCTAGAGGGGTGGGATGGAGAGGGAGATGGGAGGGAGGTTCAAAAGGGAGGTTATATATGTATACCTGTGGCTGATTCATGTTGTGCTTTCACAGAAAAGAGCAAATTCTGTAAAGCAATTATGTTCAATTAAAATAAATAAATAAACAAGGTGACAATATGCAGCCTTGACATACTCTTTTCTTTGGAACCAACCTTTTGGTCCATGTCCAGTTCTAACTGTTGCTTCTTGACCTGCATACAGATTTCTCAGGAGGCAGGTCAAGTGGTCTGGTATTCCCATGTCATTAAGAAATTTTCCACGGTTTATTGTGATTCACACAGTCAAAGGCTTTGGCATAGTCAGTAAAGCATAAATAGTTGTTTTAAAAAAAAATTGTTCATAAATAAAAATACATCCTAGGTTAAGTTGCCAAATTAATATTTGAGTATATCTTAATATTACATAATGAAAACTGAACACTCTGTGAAGTTTAGTCATAGTTAAGGTGAAAATAGAGTTGAAATATTTTGTTGTATCTCAGTTTATGAAATAATGATGTTAATGCTTTTAACTTGCAATGTTCAAATTTTAAAAATTCATTGCTCTTTTAAAATCTGAGACATGTTAATAAATCACTGCTGTTTGGGAAAGTAATAGATACTCCTTTAAATGAATGATGTTACAGTCATATTTCCTAATTTATATGATCTTAAAATTCTTAATTATAAAGTTATTACAAAATAACTTATATTGATTAATTGATATGAAATATGGAAAAGTACATTGAATTTCAGGGACCATATCTCCTGCCATAGTTTACTTTGCTAATTTGTACTTGTTTTCAGAAATCTCACCAGAGATTTCTAAATAGGACAGCAAAATAGGACCCTGATCAAAACTCCAGTAAGTGTGACTTTTCCCCACTCAATTTTGGTCTGTATGTTTATTTCCACCATTATTTCTCTCTGGATTTTCCACTTAGTCTATTAAAAATTAATGCTATGAGAGTTTTCTAAAATATTCAGTTACTTTATGGCATCTCTCAATGATTACAACATTGACCAAATCTGCTTCTTCCACTGTGACTGTTTCATGTAGCTGTTTGAGGAAAGGAAGTAGCACTGCTAGGAAAAGGGAGGACTTGGAGATCCTTGGTATTTTCTGATAAAGTCTTTGATGTAACTTGCCCTAAACCTATGGGATGCAGCTCAAGCAGTATTTATAGGGAAATGAATAGCTATAAGTGCCTACAGAAAATATAAAACTTCTGGTAGATCCTTTTCCAATTGGCAAACCAGATATGGCATCTGATCGCATCATTTCATAGCAAACAGATGGGGAAACAGTGGAAACAGTGACAGATTTTATTTTGGGGGGCTCCAAAATCACTGCAGATGGTGACTGTGGCCATGAAATTAAAAGACGCTTTACTCCTTGGAAGAAAAGTTATGACCAACATAGACAGCATATTAAAAAACAGAGACATTACTTTGTCAGCAAACGTCCATCTAGTCAAACCTATGGTTTTTCCAGTAGTCATGTATGGATGTGAGAGTAGGACTATGAAAAAAACTGAGAACCTATGGGTTTTCCAGTAGTCATGTATGGATGTGAGAGTAGGACTATGAAAAAAGCTGAGTGCCAAAGAATTGATGCTTTTCAACTGTGGTGTTGGAGAAGACTCTTGAGAGTCCCTTGGACTGCAAGGAAATGGAACCAGTCCATCCTAAAGGAGATCAGTCCTGGGTGTTCATTGGAAGGACTGATGCTGAAGCTGAAACTCCAATACTTTGGCCACCTCATGCAAAGAGCTGACTCATTTGAAAAGACCCTGATGCTGGGAAAGATTGAAGGCATGGGGAGAAGGGGACAACAGAGGATGAGATGGTTGGATGGCATCACCGACTCAATGGACATGAGTTTGAGTAAACTCGGGGAGTTGGTGATAGACAGGGAGGCCTGGCCTGCTACAGTCCATAGCGTCACAAAGAGTTGGACACAACTAAGAGACTGGACTGAAGTGAACCAGATCTGTATTTTAGTAAAAATATTCCAGATTACTTAGTGGGACAACAGGCAGAGTGTCTTTATCCTCATCCTCAATACTCTTTGTTTAGGAAAAATAAATAAATAAATAAATAATGTAACATCTTCCAATTTGTGATCCCACCCTCCCTGCCCTAAGAAGGGCTAAAATACAGGCTTCATTGACATTATATGCTTCTTCTTCTTCTTCCTTTTATCTTCAACTAACATCCACCATCCTTTTGTCAAAATCTCTTGTAATTCTGAAGGTAATTCACAATTTGATGGACCTATTTGCACCATCAGAATAGCTTCTGAAATCCTTGGTGACTTAGAATCCATTTTTCCATTTTTGTTGTTATTTTATATATATATATATACTGACATTCACCTGGGCTTTGCCATGGATGACAAGTAGTTGGCAGCAACCATCTGAGCTTTCTTCAATGGCTGTTAACAAAATATTCAAAGTTCACTATGAGAGTGGTTGTCAGAGGCTGTTTCTCAAATGCATTCTTCTGTTAAACACGTTTACTCTGGATATTTTCAAGATTACCTACTTCATTCATTCCCTTTGCTTTACTTTGGGTATCATGGCCTCTTCCCTAATTTTTTCCTGTGTCTCTGGGAACCTGCCAGCATTCAACCTGTACAACCTTGCCCCACAGCCACTTCACCAGACCCCTTCCACAGGAGTGCTACTCCTTGAACACGTTTTTGTTGTTGTTAGAAAATTTAGTGATATACTTGTATAAATATATAGGGATGTTTGAGTTCTTTGTATTTAGATATCTATTTATTCTCTCTCTTGTCCTTTATACCTTTTGTTTCAAACTCTAAAACTATCCTGCAACATTTCTTGGCAGTATTATTTTGCAGGAGATGAATTCTTTAAGATTTTTTTCTATCATTTTATTTCTAATATGATTTTACAGGAAATCGACTTCTGGACTTTCTTTTTTAGCTCTTTAAAGATTTAATTTTGTTGTCTTCTGACTCCTATTATTTCTATGAGAATTAAGCTATCATTACTATCAATTCATTCTATGTCTTTATTTTCTCTGACTTGTTTCAAAGATTTCCTTTGTCTTTAGTTTTCTGTAGTTTAATTTTGATGTACTCGGCTTTTTTTTTTTTTTAATTTGCATTTACCACACTTCAAGTTTCTTTGAACTTCTTGGATCTGTGGGAGGTTTTTTTTTGTTTGTTTGTTTTCAAGCATTTAAAAAATTCTCAACATTAATCTCCTAAAATATTTCTTGTGACCTTGTCTCTTGTTTTCTTCTCCTCCTGGGTTTCACATACTTGTATATTTGAATGTTTTGATATTGTCCAATAGTTTTCAAGTATTCCATTTTTCCCTTCTCTTATTTTTGTGCTGTAGGTAAGAACATTTCTCTTGTCACATCTTGAAGTTCAAAATAATTTCCTGTTTTCTGTCTGTTCTGAGTATAGCATATCAGCTTAGTTTGTTGTTGACTAGAGTGAGGAATTTTGGTTTATTTATTTATATTCAGTACCCCACAGACTTGAAAAATCCTCTAGTGAGAGACAGCTGCTGCTTTTTGCCTGGCATGAGTCATGGAATGATTAAGGCTCTCTCTGGGTGTTCCTGTTCCATTTTCTGCTTAGAGCAGGCCCAGGAAGACTTTACTAAAGATGGGTTTTCCCTGTACTTTGCTCTTCTCTCAGTTGTAGGGCATTGCTTGCTACCCAATGTAAGAATTCTCCAGTGGGGAAAAGATTTTTTCAGTTCCCCTGCTACCAGCACAACTGAAACAGGCCCTGTTTCCTTGAGTTTCACATCTTGGGTTCTCTCAGCATGTCTACTCTTCCACAGCAAACAACCACTTCCTCCTATTTATTGCAAAGTCTTCTGAACCTAAAGAGACTTCTTGGTAGTCTTTCTCTACAGTTGACTGTAGCAAATTTTGCCTCATACCAGTGCTTAGTCAAAAATGGGCATGCCCTTTAGGGGCAGTTGGCTTAATGCCATGAATTTAGAGAGTCTGTGGAAGTAAGTGTTCCATAGTATCAAAGAGCTTTGTCTCTGAGGTCAGTGTGGAATCTTTCTGGCCCTGTCTCAGTGGTAGCCAGTCTTCACCTCGTATTGATGTATGGGAGTGGGGATATTTGTCATTTTTCTGTCTTGCCCCCAGTGACAGACACTGTCTGCTTCAGGCAGTGAAAGATCTGGGACAGATGGCCTTCCATTTCCTTCCTTTCCCCAGTCGTCGAGAGCTGCTTCTTTCATCACATCAAGGTCCAGGCTGAGTGTGGATGGTTTTCCTACCCACTGCCCAGAGTGGCCACCCTTTCCTTGCAGTTGTGCAGGGTTTGGGGAGCAGGCAGGCTGCTTTCCGTTCTCCTTCTTCACCCCAGACACTGGCACATCCTGCATCCTGTGCGGTTGGCATGACTGCCCTCCCTGTGCTCATTCTCTCTCAGGAACAGTTGACCTGTGAAAAGGGTCAGCAAGTGAGAGCAAGTCTTCTCTCATGTCTCAGGCTCTCGGGTTCTAAGTTAGCATGTTAGCCCATAATTGGCATTTAACAGTTCATTAAATTTAAGCTTTCTTCTTCCAAATTAATTTTATGGTAGCTAAATCTATTTCCCATTGTTATATCTTAGCTGAAACACTTTATGTGTCTCATCCTTTCTTAAGAAATGCATGTTCTCCATTTGATTTTTTTTTTTAATGAGAATAGCTTTTGATCTTACTTTTTTCTCGGTCAGGTCTGTTCTCATTTTTAACGTGATAACAGATGTTTTATTTTTGTTGCTTTCTATGTTTTTTTGCAAAAAAAGAAAAAAGAAATTTCACTTTTTAATTTTAAAACATAATTTTGGAAAGTTATTAAGTGTTAGCATATAACATTCACATGGCTTAAACTTTTCTAATGGGCACTTTAACCACATTTTTTCCTCATTCTGCCTCTCACAGTCATATGAAAATATAGATGTTTAAAAATATTTAGAGATATTTGACTCAGTTTCATGCTAAACATAAGAACTTGATAAATTAGAAGCCCATTTTATTTAGTATGTGACTGTTATTATATCCATCAGATTATATATTTCTGAAGAACTATAATAAAAAGAGAATGGAGAACAAACTCCAAATTCTTTATTTTCTACAGAAATATTTCTTATAAGCATGTATATACACTGAGATACAAACAGATCCATCTAGATTTTTCATTTCTACATCTTTATTGTCATCACCTATTCACAGAGAGACATTTTTGGGTCTTCACATATTTTTCTCCCAGCACTTTCCAGTTAACCTTAGATATTGCATGGGCTCAAGGACAGTCTATTGATAGAACGATAGTTGTTTTGTGACAACATGGGGTTTTTGCAAATCTTTATGAGAGGCTTTGACTTAGTTTTTTCAGATCCAGCAACATGTCTTTTTTTCATTATTATTAAACTGGATGGTTAGATGGTGTGGATCATTAAACTTTGCATTTAAACTAAATAGCAAATGTGTAGGATTTAAAAAAGAGAGAGTACTAGGGTACTAAGGAAGAGAGTGTCTTTTTTGACTTTGCAGAGTCAAAATCCTTGACTAAATGGCTGATAAACAGATAACTTTGAATATTTATAATAGTTTTGCAAAAAAAAAAACAATGTAGTTATGCTTCCTGTAATAATGAGAGTGACTATCTTTTCAGCTACAGACTTATTTCAAATAATAGTAATTTGTAAATATTCTTTCAAGGAGAACTAATAATTATACTTTCATTTTTTAGATATGCAGCAGAAATAGCAAGTTATTATTATTATTATTTAATGAATCATGCATATTTTCAATCTATGCTCAGTAGTTCTAGACTTACTGCTATATGACATTTAGCTTCTTAGGACTTCTCAAAATATTTTATCAACTAATTTTTTAATATAAAAATGTTTATTAAATTTGTAACCTGAATCCACAATGATATGCAGCCATAATTGTACTGGTGATGAATTTACAGAGAGTAAACACATACATTATTTTTCTTTCTATAGGAAGAAACAGTTTAAGCTCATTAAATTCTAACTCTGATATAATTCTATACCAGAGCCTGCAAAATCTCCATCACAACCTCTTTTCATTGGTGACTACAACTGCCCCTCCCTCAAAAATGAGTAACAACAGTCCTGACATCTAAAATAACACATTGTTTGTGCACTTAATATAAAAGGGATCATTCAGTGTACTATTTCTGTTTATTTTATTTTCATTAATATTTTACACGATATTCACTTGTATTGTTACATTGGTTATAGTTTATTCATCTCACTGATGAGTAGTCCATTTTATGAATGTACTCACACTTAATTGTTTTTGCTGTAGATAGACATTTGACTACTATCACAATGTTAGCTTGTTAACATAAAAATTTTGCTGCTATGAATGATCTTTTTAATATATTTAGCTGATAATACGTGCTGAGAAGATACAAGTGAAATTACTTGCTCAAAACCATGTAGGTTTACTATAGTAAATACTACCAATTGCCTTTGTAGAGGAATTTCATTAATTTAAATTCTTAACCACAGTATATAAAAACTCCACTTGCTCCATGTTTTCCCCAAGCAGGAAATTGTATATTATTTTTATTTACCCTTCTGAAGAGAATATGTGTGTGTGCATGCTAAGTCACTTCAGTCGTGTCTTATTCTGTGTGACCTGATGGACTGCAGACTGCCAAGCTTCTCTGTCCATGGGATTCTCCAGGGAAGAATATTGGAGTGGGTTGCTGTGCCCTCTTCCAAGGGATCTTCCCAACCCAAGGACTGAATCTGTATCTCTCAACTTTACCTGCATTGGCAGGTGAGTTCTTTACCTCTAGCACCACCTGGAAAGCCCTGATGAGAGTATATTTTTTTCATTTGTATTTATAATTTTATGATGAATGAAAAGGGACTTTTTCCTGAGATTTATGTTCATTTGAATATTATATTTTGTGAAGACCTTATTTGAATCTTTTGCCAATTGTTCCATTAGGGTGACCTGCTTTTTATAATTTTATGAATATTCTTTATATATATGTTCCAAACACATCCAGTATTATTAATATATGCATATTAATGTGCATACATTTTACATCTATTCTGTAAGTAGCCCAGAATATATTTATCCCCTCTTTATGCATTTGGGTTAATCCTAGAGAAAAACTAAAAGTTGAATAAAATGGAAGGCACAGATTATTAGAAATTGAAAGGCCATCTTGAAGCTATGTCCTTGAAATCTCTTTCATGACATAAAGATATAAGATATAAGATTAACTGAAGATCTCGAGGGCAAAAATGCCATGGTAACAAACATTTTTTTTCCCACAAAAAGTTCACTCTAATTTTTAACCATGAACTCTACCTCATGTTTTTAATTTGATCTTCAAAGGTCACTAAACTCAATCCCTTGTATTCTTCTCTTCATCAAAGTGTGTAAGTGATTTCCTTGAAATGTTCTAGTATTCATTATGTTAATGGTTGTCTTACCTGTTTTTTTCTCCCAGACCTCTGGGATCTCTATGAAAAGTGTTAATTGCTCAGTCATATCCAACTCTTTGCGACTCTGTGGACTATATTTTGCCAGGCTCCTCTGTCCATGGAATTCTTTAGACAAGAATCCTAGAGTAGGTAGCCATTCCCTTCTCCAGGAGATCTTCCTGACCCAAGGATCAAACCTGGGTCTCCTGCATTGCCTGCTGATTCTTTTTACTCTATGAGCCACCAGGGAAGCCCAGTAGAAATTGTGTGCGTTATAAATTTTCCTTTGAGTGGTGTAACATCAACAAAGCATTAAATTCTATCTCTGCTGTAGCTCTATGAATTATTCTTTTCTCATTTTACCCATTTCTGTTCAATTTATTGTCTCATATCTGCATGATTTCATTTGCTTGCTGACTGATCCTCATGACGTTTGTCTACCTCCCTTCCAAGTCATCCTATACAAGGCTAACAGATGTGTACATATATATATATTTATTTAAAAGCTAAATTTCTTTATGAGAATAACCCACTTGAAATTACTTAATGCCAAAGTCTTAGCATGCAGACAGAGTCTTCCAATATTTGATTTGGCCTTACGTTATTAACTTATGCCGTAATAGGCTTGTGTAATTGGGACATGATATTGAATTGCATAATATTCATATGGTAGTAAGGAAGAATTCTGCTTAAATCATTGTCCCATAACTATAGTCTATTAAATAAGAAAGCATCTTCAGTTTAATAATCATATAATTTTTTTTTCCTGTACAATTCAACTTTTAACTGTTTTCATTCACTTCATTGCAAGTCTTTTGAAAACTTGTTTAGGATATGATTAAGTTATAGCATCTAAGCTTAAAATAGTGCATTCTTCACTTAGTCATTGCCAGTGTATTCATATATGTCTTAGTCTTCAGAAATGATTTAAAAATTTACATTTTTCAAAAATCATTTAAGATTAGTTTAGAGTAGACTTAGAATGGCAACAGGGATTTTATTTCAACATTGATATTTCACAAAAATCTTGCTCAGATCCCCATATGTTCATACTATGTTGTTTATGTCAGAGCCCAGAAGATTAATATTAAATATCAGCTTTGATAAGACCCCAAGGGATTTAAGTACATCTCGGATTCATTTCTCTCTGAATTCTCTTGAATTATCTACTGTGGAATATGAAACAATTTTGTTTTACTTACAGATCTCAGTCTAAAGAAAAGCTGGTTGCTTCTTCCAAAGGAAAATATTTTTACAAAAAATTCCAGTTAAAAATATTTCAGGATATTTTTCTCTTTGTAATGAACTCTCTCATATGAATCAATATTTATTTTGAGTAATTCTGTTAAATTGTAGAGAAAATTGTACAAACCATGTTTATTTTTACATCTAATCTTTGTTTTTGTTATTCGCTGTTTTATTGTTCAAAATATTAGCTGGCATAGATGTGGTACTGAACAAATACTGTTTTAATGAAATTAGCTGGTCCAACATGTACTATTATTTGCTCTTGAGAACAGTAATTCAATCTCCCAATTTCTTGACATTTTCTGTAAAGTGTCAATTATAAAGTAAGTATATATTTCAGAGGCCTGTTATTAAGATTAAATGAGAAAATGAACATAAAGCAGGGTATAGTGCTCAGCACACTGTTAGATCTCAGTCAGTATTGGCTTTTCTTATTTACTTATTTGAATACTTTCAGGATTTTCTTAAGTAAAATTCTTAATTAGAATAAGTAACTATATTCAGTTTTAATGATTTAAAAGACCAAATCAACCATGAAATCACAAAGACATTCCTAGTGTAGATGAATGAAGCACATTCACAATGGGCTGGCATTCTGCAGTCCATGGGGTCTCAAAGAGTCAGACATGATGGAGCAACTGAACTGAGCCATTTCTTATTTCTTATAATTTTTGTTGCAATTTACAGCTGATATTTTGCTGCTTGTTTTCTTTTACCATCTGTTATCTTTTATTTTTAAAAAATGTTTCATGCCTTATCTGGATTTTTAAAATGTCATTATACATTAAGTGCATATATTTGTTTCATTATTATTTTACAACAATTGCTTTATGGTATGAAATATATGCCTTTAACGCTGCATTCTACTTTCAGATTACATTGTACTACTTATCTTACAATGTAAGAACAGTATAGCATACACTTTTTTCATCTCTTTTACTGTATTACCATTTCTCTACTGTATTGCATTATTAGATATTTAACCTTAACATAAATCTCGCAGAGCACTGTTATTGATTTTTTTGGAGAGTAAATTATCTTTTAAAGATAATTAAA
Source organism: Dama dama (assembly GCF_033118175.1). Lineage (NCBI taxonomy): Eukaryota > Metazoa > Chordata > Mammalia > Artiodactyla > Cervidae > Dama > Dama dama. The sequence continues at coordinate 58,439,032 of NC_083705.1, read as the reverse complement.
ACAAGAAAAAAGCATCATCTTCTATCTTATGCATGCATTTACTTTTGCTGATACTTTTCATTCATATGGTGTAATTCTATTCTAAATGTAGGACTTACTTTTTCATATCTTTTGGGCAGGTTCATAGACAATGGATTTTTAACATATATTCCTAAAAACCTATTTTCCTTTTATTATTGGAATACAGTTTCTCTGAGTTTAGAATCCTAGGCTGACATATTTTTCTCACAACAAGTTAATATTGTCATTTCTTTTGTTGTCTGACATGAATAAGTTTGTGATAAAAAGTCTATTGCTTTGCTTATTTTTGTTCCTCTGTACACATCAGAGCTAGTTTCTTTTAAGAGATTTTCTTTATTACTAGATAAGTCTTCTGATGGGTGTCTTTATGTCTATTGTGATTGTGACTCATTTAATTTCTTGGACCTATGAATGTATGGCTTCAACTAAATTTTGTATTAGCTTCTGTAGATCCAGTAAGGAAGTTGTGTCCCATCATCCTGTTGTCAACCATGTTGAAATAGGACTTAAATTTTCCAGAATCAAGTTTCCTGTCAAGTCTTAGGCTAGAGTTATCTGGGAACTTTCACAATGTATGGGATGAAGAAATGTGGCATTGGCCATCACTCAATGATTGTTCTTTGGTTAGATGCTGAAGTACCCAGAAAATTTCAGCTTGTCCTACTGTCCCCTAAAATCATTGTCCATATCTTCTACTAATGAGCTTTCAGAGTAGAATCACAGAGACTGACACTCCAAGTAGCTCTCTATTTGCACTTTCCCATCTATATAGCTGAGGGGCTTCCCCAGTGACTCAACAATAAATAACCTGCCTGCAGTGGAGGAGATGCAGGAGACATGGGTTTGATCCCTGGCTCAGAAAGATCCCCAGGAGGAGGGCAGTGCTCTCCATTCCAGTATTCCTGCCTGGGAAATCCTATGGACAGGGGAGCCTGGTAAGCTACAGTTCATTGGGTCACAGAAGTTAGACATGATTGAAGTGATTTAGTACTCATACGTACATCTATAGCTGAATATGTGCTTGGCTTCTCAGATTGACAACATGGTGATGAAGCCGAATCTCTCATACCTGTGTTTGTGTTGCATGAAACTGGGGTGTGAGAAGATGGTCACGTCAGTCATGTGAGTCTGTAGGACGACTGCCAAGAGTGTTCTCAGTTTCATGTAGGAAAGAATTTAAGAGCAAGCCATAATAAAGTGAAAGGAGGTTTATTTGTGGAGGAAACATACTCCATAGACAGAATGTGGGCCATCTCAGAAGGCAAGAGAAGCAAGGGAGGAAAGAGAGGCATCAGTGTATGGGGTTGTCCGTTTCTATAGGGGTGGGTGATTTAATAGGCTAATGAGTGGGAGCAGTGTTCCAGCTATTTGGGGGAAGGCATGGGGATTACCAGGAATTGAGCCATCCTATGCTTTATCACTTTTATGGTCATGGCGCCTGTGGGTGTGTTCTTTAGCATACTGGTATGTTACATTGAGTATGTACTGAAGCCTAAGGTCTAAGGGAGATCAACTCATCCACCGTCTTGGACTCAGTTGGTTCTAATCAGTTCATGACCTGTTCTTGGGCTGTGTCATTGTTTTAAAAACTGGTCTCTGCCTCCTCCCTGTCTCATTTGGAGATTCATCTTTTCAGTCTCTTTCCATAATTGTGCAGGTTTTAATTCATATAATAAATCACATTCCCACTATTAATGAATTTCCATTTTCATCTGTCAACCTTTGCTGATACAATAGGTATTATGATGATCTATACTTTTTTAAATAAGTAAAATAAGAAATGGAAATAGTTAGCAATTTCTTTAATATTAAAAAGAAAATGAATAGTAGAGCTAGGATTTAAATATGTGAAGTCTATTTAACCACTTTGTCATATTTCCTCTTTAAAGTTATGCATTTAGAGATAATATATTTTATTTCAAAATGTATATTTTTATGACCATACATATTAAAATATTTGGCAATGTTTATTTACTTGTTAGAACTCTTTGCCAACTCTCATATTCATGTAATGATGTCAGAGTATTAAGTTCAAGAATAGATGTTATTTTTGTGGTTTATGTCAGGGATGATACATACAAGAAGAAGCATTTTGGGAATAAAGATATAAATAAAATTAATGTCTCAAAAAATATATCTGGGTAAGAAATACTAATAAGTGCTTATATAAGTAAAAAATTTAAAAATTCAAATGTAAATTTATATTACCTAGGTTTTTGTACATTTTTTCTGCCGTAATTATGTCATGAATTATTTCTTTCATTGGCATTTATTTTTAAATAGCCACACTGGTAATGCATTGCCTATGGAAGAGTAAATAATTAATAAATGTTGATTTCAATGCCTTGAAATATATAATATTTCAATAAAACACATTCAAAATGAAACCAATGAAAGTGAATAATGTTTGTTTGTATCCATAATTGTATCCAACAATTTGACCACCTGATGCAAAGAGCTAACTCATTGGAAAAGACCCTGATGCTAGGAAAGATTGAGGGCAGGAAGAGACTCAGGTAACAGCGGATGAGATGGTGGGATGGCATCACCGACTCCATAGACACGAGTTTGGGCAAACTCTGGGAGAGAGTGAAGGACAGGGAAGCCTGGCACACTGCAGGCTATTGGGCCACAAAGAGGCAGACGTGTATTAGCTGTCTGTCAATAACACATGCTTACGTTTGCGTATTTACTAACATGTGAATAAAATCTTTCATTAACACATAATCTCTTGGTTTTTGAACACAAAACACTTTTTAAAAGGAGAAAGTATTTTATTTATTGCTTTATTTACTTATTCAAGATATACACCATCCCTTCTATATTCCAATCACCTAAATTTTATAAGTAACACTTTTCATTAGTGCTGACTGTGTTATTAAATGCCACATTATGTATTATATACAATTCAAATCAGTAGGTAGCTAACTGTGTGGATAATATTTACATAGCTTCAACTGAATTTGCAAGTATTATCATAATATTATATTAAAATATGTTGTCACTTGTCAATTAGATAATCAGCAGAGTGCCTAATTCAAATGACAGAATACCAAAAAGACTAGAGTAGTACTTTTGCTTGTTTGTAAAAATAAACATCTACATTTTTATGTTGAAATGAATAAACTTAGCTTTTTTTTTTTTTACAAAATACTGTATAGCTGTTTCATATACACATTTAATTTTAAGTTAGCCATGACTTAGTAAAATGTTAAAGTGCATAAAATAGTAACATAGAATAAATACTACAAACACATAATGTAGTGTTGGAATACCTGGCTACTTCTCTTGGATCTATAGATCAATTTATAAATGATTTTGAACCTCTGGTTCTGCATCTATACAATATAAAGGAAGATAATGGCATAATCTTTTCCAGTTATATGAGGTTTGATCTAACTACTTAACATTTTGAAATTTTCCCAGTGTAGTTTTACTGCCTAGTTGGTCATATTTACTATGAAAATTCCAATCAATGGAATAAAACAGGATAAATCTCATTGCTTCAAATAAATACTAATGTTTCCATAAGTAAAATGGCACCACATAAATTTAACTTTTGTGGTAAACCCTTGAAGAAACTCACAACTAAAAAATTAGCATGAGAGTAAATGATGTTCAATTACTAAGGCTTAATAAGTCAGTTTTCAATCTAAAAGTCTTTTCTTGAAAAGTCAAGGTTATCCCATTGAAATTATTTTTCTATGGATAAGAAAAATATCCATAGGAGGCTTCCCAAGTGGAGCTAGTGGTAAAGAATCCATCTGTCAATTCAGGAAACACGGGAGACATGGGTTCAATCCCTGGGTCAGGAAAAGCCCTCGGAGAAGGAAATAGCAACCCACTCCAATATTCTTGTGTGGAAAATTCCATGGACGGAGGAGCCTGGTGGGCTATAGTCCATGGGTTCACAAAGAGTTGGAAAACACTGAGTGATTGGGCAGACAGACACACACACAAATTTTATGACAAATTCTAGCAGTATCCAGGTTCCAAATCTACTTTGGTGGTATAAAAATAGTGTGTGATTTTTGTGTGTAACTTGATAGTTATATTATTAGTTTGGACTGTTATAATAAAATAGCATAAATTAGGTGCTTATACAAAGGACATTTATTTCCTCAGTTTTAACTCCTAGGTCAAGTTCCGGCATGGTCAATTTCTGGTGAGACCTCTTTTTCTGGCTTTCCAATGCTGCCTTCTTGCTGTGTCTTCCCACGGTTGGGAGTGAGTAGAAACCAAGTTGTCTGGTATCTATCCTTCTAAGGGCACTGATTTTATCATAAAAGGGCCAATTTCATAACCTCAGATTAATCTAGCTATTTCCCAAATGTCCCATCTTTAATTAACATCAAATTTGTTTCAACATATGAGTTTAAAGGGACTCAATTCAATTTATAGTAGTAATGCTCCTATATGGAGAAGGAAATTGCAACTCACTCCAGTATCCTTGTCTGGAAAATCTCCTGGACAAACATCCTGGTGGGCTGCAGTCCATCAGTCGCAGAGTCAGCCACGGCTGAGCAACTAACACAAACACACAATGTTCCTATAATTTCGTGTTCACATTTCATACACTTTCAATTTTATTTTTGCCTCAGAGAATTTGCCTTCACTCCCTTGGAAATACATCTTTATTTATCAATGGATTGTCTGTGTCTCACTACCTGCTGGGGAGTTGGGTGTTCATGAGCAAACCTTCCATGTATATGTTTCACCTTGCTTCCCTTTATGTACCCTTTAAACCTGCTAATATGTTGCCTTATATGTATGGGCTTCTTTGTATTTCATTTTCTGTTATTCTCTTTGAATCAAACCTGCCAATTTCTAGATATTCAGTCCAGTTCAATTCAGTTGCTCAGTCATGTCCAAATCTTTGCAACCCCATGGGCTGCAGCACGCCAGGCCTCCCTGTCCACCACCAACTCCCAGAGTTTACTCAGACTCATGTCCATTGAGTCGGTGATGCCATTCAACCATCTCATCCTCTGTCATCCCCTTCTCCTCCCGCCTTCAATCTTTCCCAGCATCAGGGTCTTTTCAAGTGAGTCAGTTCTCTGCATCAGGTAGACAAAGTACTGGAGTTTCAGTTTGAGCATCAGTCCTTCCAATGAATATTCAGTACTGATTTCTTTAGGATGGACTGGTTGGATCTCCTTGCAGTCCAAGGGACTCTCAAGACTCTTCTCCAACACCACAGTTGAAAAGCATCAATTCTTTGGCGCTCAGCTTTGTTTATAGCCCAATTCTCACATATGTACATAACTACTAGAAAAACCCTAGCTTTGACTAGACGGACCTTTGTTGGCAAAGTAATGTCTCTGCTTTTTAATATGCTGACTAGGTTGTTGATAACTTTTCTTCCAAGGAGCAAGCATCTTTTAATTTTATGGCTGCAGTCACCATCTGCAGTGATTTTAGAGCACAAAAAATAAAGTCTGACACAGTTTCCACTGTTTCCCCATCCATTTCCCATGAAGTGATGGGACCAGATGCCATGATATTAGTTTTCTGAATGTTGAGCTTTAAGCCAGCTTTTTCACTCTCCTCTTTCACATTCATCAAGAGGCTCTTTAGTTCCTCTTCACTTTCTGCCATAAGGGTGCTGTCATCTGCATATCTGAAGTTATTGATATTTCCCCTAGCAATCTTGATTCCAGCTTGTGGTTCATCCAGTCCAGCATTTCTCATGATATACTCTGCATATAAGTTAAATAAGCAGGGTGACAATATACATCCTTGTCAATATACCTCTTTTCCCAATTTGGAACCAGTCTATTTTTTTATATATTCGGTTCTGACTATTGCTTTTTGACCTGCATACACATTTCTCAGGAGGCAGTTCAGGTGGTCTGGTATTCACATCTCTTGAAGAATTTTACACAGTTTGTTTTGATCCACACAGTCAAATGCTTTGGCATAGTCAATAAAGCAGAAGTACATGTTTTTCTGGAACTCTCTTTCTTTTTCAATGATCCAACAGATGTTGCGGAGAAGGCAATGGAAACCCACTCCAGTACTCTTGCCTGGGAAATCCCATGAAGAGAGGAGCCTGGTAGGCTGCAATCCATGGGGTCATGAAGAGTCAGACATGACGGAGCGACTTCACTTTCACTTTTCACTTTCATACACTGGAAAAGAAAATGGCAACCCACTCCAGTGTTCTTGCCTAGAGAGTCCCAGGGACCACGGAGCCTGGTTGGCTGCCGTCTATGGGGTGGCACAGAGTCGGACACGACTGAAGCGACTTAGCAGCAGCAGTAGCAGCAGATGTTGGCAATTTAATCTCGTGTTCCTCTGCTTTTTCTAAATCTAGCTTGAACATCTGGAAATTCGTGGTTCATGTACAGTTGAAGCCTGGCTTGGAGAATTTTGAGCATCACTTTGCTAGTGGGTGAGATGAGTACAATTGTGCAGTAGTTTGAGCATTCTTTGGCATTGCCTTTCTTTGTCATTGGAATGAAAACTGACCTTTTCCAGTCCTGTGGCCACTGCTGAGTTTTCCATATTTGCTGGCATATTGAGAGCAGCACTTTCACAGCATCATCTTTTAGAATTTGAAATACCTCAACTGGAATTTCATCACTTCTACTAGCTTTGTTCCTAGTGATGCTTCTTAAGTCCCACTTAACTTCACATTCTAGGATGTCTGGCTCTAGGTGAGTGATCACACCATCTTGGTTTTCTGGTCCATGAAGATCTTTTTTGTATAGTTCTTCTGTGTATTCTTGTCACCTCTTCTTAATATCTTCTGCTTCTGTTAGGTCCCTACCATTTCTATCCTTTATTGTGCTCATCTTTGCATGAAATATTCCCTTGGTATCTCTAATTTTCTTGAAGAGCTGTCTAGTCTTTCCCATTCTATTGTTTTCCTCTATTTCTTTGCATTGATCACTGAGGAAGGCTTTCTTATCTCTCCTTGCTATTCTTTGGAACTCTGGAACTTTGCATTCAAATGGGTGTATCTTTCCTTTCTAGACATTTCCTGTATAATTTTTGTAATTAAAAAAAAAGAACATTAGCGTTAAAGTGAAAACATTAATAAAAACAATGAATAGTCTTTTCAGAAAATGAGTTATATTTTTCAAGATATCTTTTCAAAGCAGAGTTTTGTTAAGTGTGTGTGTTCAGCTGAAAGAAGGAATTAGTTTTTCGGTTATAAATACCAAAAATATTGCATAATTTATGAGCCGATATAGACTTGCTAAAAATGAACTTCAAAAGTTATTGAACACCATGTGTATCTCTATCTAGAACTTGAGAATTAATTAATCTTGATGTCCATAGAAAATGTAAATCAATAAGTATAAGCAAAATGAAAGAAGCATAATTACTAGCATTTTGTAAATTGATGTCTTAAGGATGTACTATAAGTCTTTGATTCTACAAAGTAGCATCCCTTAAAGTTATTAAGCCTAACTGAAGTATGACTTACGTAATGTACCAAGATGACAACCATGTAGAGAAGTATTAGGCAGCTCTCCAACTCTAAGCCTAATAGATGTAAATATATTTAAACATTTTTATTTAACTGAAAAATATATGTTAGTAACTAATGAATTGTTATTGCCATGTAATCCTAGGTTTCACATCTGCTAAAAGTTGCATTTTAAATAGAATCTGTTCATTGAATTGTCAACAAATTCATGCAAGATTTAATTATATAATAATGGGGTGAAGTGACATGGATTCTGATTCTTGTCTATCCTCTGTGACCTTGCATGTTCCAACTTAAAAAAACAAACAAACAAGCAATTATTGACTTCAACCATCAAAGCACTGACTCAGATATTGCAAGGATAGAAAGCAAAAGGAAACAGTGTCCTTGCTCAGACAGAGTTTGCAATCCCCTTGGGGACAAAAGTAAGAAAATATACAAGTTGCTATAATGCAATAGAAATTTTAAGTGCCTTTGAAAAGATTTTTTTTTTTTTTTTTTACTATCAGGAAACTAAAAGGAAGGAAATATTATACTAATCAGATAGTTTTCAAGGTAGGCTTTCAAATTTGTGTACAACTTCAAAAGATAAATGGAAAATTGGGTTGGAGGCCCCATGGTCAGGGAAATAGCATGAAGTGTTGAGAATAATGTGTAAAAGAAACATCTTTAGAAAGAGCAAGTCATAAAGTGTTATTTTATGTTTTTTATAAAGTGTTATTTTGGGTTGAGGAAATGTAGAGAAATTATAGTCTATAAAGTCATAACAGTAGTTTAGAATCAAATCGTTGTTTAGTCATTGTCTTGTCTGACATTTTGCTACCACATGAGCCTGCCAGACTTCTCTGCCCATGGGATTTCCCAGGCAAGAATACTGGAGTGGGTTGCCATTACCTTCTCCAGGGGATCTTCCTGACCCAGGCATTGAACCCACATCTCCTGCATTGGCAGGTGGCTTCTTTACCACTGAGCCACTAGGGAAGCCCAGAATCAAACTGTAGACCAATTTAATTGGCAGAGTTTAACTGATTAATTCTACAAATGATTTTTTGGGGGTTGTAATTCCAGAGACCATATTACACACTGAAAATCCACACTTCATGTCGTAAGAAACACCAGGTCTTGAGACTGTATAGTCTAAAGGAAACAGAAACAAGTGACATAATTACATACAAATATCTGAAATTACAATTATTACAATTGAAAGCTGTGCTAGACAGTTGTACAGTTCTGGAAAATGCATGATATAAAATTTGACTTCATCTGACGGAGTAACGAAGGATTTCCTGAAAAAAAAAAAAAAAGTAGTTCAGAAGGGTAGCGGTGAAAGGAGGACAAAAGAGTGTTACTTGCTTGTGTGAATGTTTGTGTGAAGTGTAAGGCCAGCGTGGCTGCTGCATTGAGAGACAGGTGTTCTCCAGTTGTAGTGGAAGTAGGAAAGATAAGACAGTCCCAGATGTTGCAGGTTTGTGTGTGTGTGTGTGTGTGTGAGTTTGTTCTTATCCTAAAATTAAAGCTTAGTCAAGTGGCTAATAAGAGAATATTTTGTTTTACTGTTATCAGAACTTCATTTTAAAAATTAAACACTCATTGAGTGAAGAAAAATTGGAGGGACAAAAGATTTGGAAGGAAGAAAATGAAAATGTTGCTACAGTGGACCAGATGAGAGCTAAGGATTGCTCCAAATAAGTGCTCTGGACACAGACACCTTCAGACTAATTTGATAAACATTTAAGATGCAGAATGGAAAGTGTATTGTGGAGAATTAGAAATAAAAGTGACAAAGTTATCCACGGTTACTCTTTGTTGCTGAATTGTGATATTTAGTTGGTTTTGTCCCCAGTGATAGAGAATTTAGACAATACTGGGAAATAAAATTCTTCCAAGGATGGAGACTGTAAACTCATTTTTAGTACCTGTGGCAGTCCTTTGAAATAGATGTTCAAGTAAAGATGCAGATTTGCCATTTCAAAGAATGAGGCTAAACTGGATATAGAACTTTGTGTGTGATCTTTACACAATTATTGATGTGGGAGCAAGCAGTAATGCAACTTTGCTAGGGATCAATGAAAAAGTAAAAATGTACCCCTAATATACTGATCAATACTGTGGATAAGACTGAGAAGAGATTAAGAAAGAATAAATGAATGTTCATAGAAAGTGTGACATCTAGAGTGTGACATCACAGAATCATTTCAAAATAATGTCCACAAGCACAGTAAATGCTGAGAGAACAAGTAAAAGGATATTAACTACCAGTTTTCAGGTGGAAAAATCAATGAAGATTTTAGAAGTGCTATTTCAGAGAGGTTATAGAAAGAAAACAGATTTTTCTGGGTTGAGGAGAGAAAGGTCGTGAGGAAATACAGCCAGTGTTCAAAGGTAACTATTTCAAGAAACAGTTTGTACAGAGAGATGGCAGGCCTAGGGTTGAAGCATATAATTAAGTGGAGGACATTAAAAATAAACTATTGAATATATTCAATGGAAAAATGCAGTCAAGTGAAATGGAATTGCACTTCATTTCGTACATGGCATAAATAATATATTTTTCCTAATAAGAATGATAAGATAGAAAACTTCATTTTGAAAATTAATCCAACTAGGGTAAAATGGTGACTTGAAGCTAAGTCCCTCTTGAATGAGATGAGAGGCTGCAAAGGCTTATATGAACATATATAACTGGAATTTTGGAGTTGATATACATTGACAGAAAGATGAAACTAGAAAAATAAGGCAACTGATATGGTTTTGAAAAGGTAGAATGTATTGCAACTGGCAAATGGTTTTACCTAGAAATTGGAGCTACTTATGGTGAACCATGGGCTTCCCTGGTGGCTTAGGTGCTAAAGATTCCACCTGCAATGCAGGAGACCTGGGTTTGAGCCCTGTGTTGGAAAAATCACCTGGAGGAGAAAATGGCAACCCACTTCAGTATTCTTGCCTGGAGAATCCCATGGATGGAGGAGCCTGGCGGGCTACAGTCCATACGGTCACAAAGACTCAGACATGACTGAGTACACAGGCATGTTAAGTCCAATGATCAGTTTCCTACATTCATTTTACTTGACCTTGTAGCAACATTTGGTAAAGGTTGGTTGTTCACTTGCTAGGTCATGTCCAGCTCTTTTTGACCCCCATGGACTGCAGCACCTCAGGCCTCCCTGTCCTTCACTATCTCCCAAAGTTTGCTAAAATTCATATCCATTGAATTGGTGATGCTATCTAATCATCTCATCCTCTGCCACCCCCTTCTTCTTTTGCCTTCAGTCTTTCCAGGTATCAGGGTCTGTTTATAAAGTCTCTTAAATTTTTTTTCTTCATCTGACTTTAAGAAAGCAAACACTCTTGATTTTGTCCAAAAGTACTAGAATTCTTTTTTGATATCCTGGAAAAAATCTGGGGAGATCCAGGACTCAGTTCTTGGAATTCTCCATTTTACTGATCTCTGCATGATATTTTCCATTAAATACCTTGAGGTGCTTTTAATTGGCTAGCAAGTCTTGTATTTTTATCTCAATCCTGTTCTCTAACTATATCTTTTTAAAAAATATTTTTTCTTAAAAATGTATTTTTAGCACTATTTAGTTTCTTTGATTGAATCTCAAATAGGTCTTTCACAATTAACAGGACCCTAACCCATATTCTAATTGGAACACCTCCAGTAACAGCCTGTTTATCTTTCAATCTCTCTCCTTTAAATTTACAGGTACACTACCCTTGATCTTGAAGTCATTAAACACATCTCAAAATAATTCCATCAGCATATGTTGTTGGCTCCTTGTTCAGAATATATTTTATATCTGAACACTTCTCACTGTTGCCACAGCTACAAAGCCTCTTCCTTACTTCTTCTATTATTACTCTTATTCAGACCCATGCTCTTTTTGGTATAAATTAAGCATGCTCATACCTTATAACTTTTATAGTCGGCAATCTCTCCAAATACCCTCTTTCATCATATCTACATAGCTTGCTCCAATCTTTGCCTATACCCAAATTTAAACAGAATTCCCCCTAAATACCTTTATAAAGGCTTCCACGATGGCTCAAATGGTAAAGAATCCACCTGCAGTGCAGAAGATGCAGGAGACAGAGTTTGATCCCTGGGTTGAGAAGATCCCCTGGAGTAGGACATGACAACCAACTCCAGTATTCTTTCTGGGAAAATCCCTTGGGCAGAGGAGCCTGGTGGGCTATGGTCCACGGGGTCACAAAGAGTTGGATATGACTGAAGTGACTAAGCATGCATATTCACCATTTTAAAAGAGACTATATCTCACTCCCATGCTTTCTATAACTTTCCCATGTTTTATTTTCCCCCATGGTAGTATACTATGTGATGTATAGTTTAATTTTCCACATATGTGTTTTAGAAATATAGATAGAATGAATGAAAATATGTATCATAATTTTATCTAACTTATTTTTAGTTGTAATTTACATAGCCACCCATGGCCAGTGGCTATCATCTTGGAAAGTGTAGAGCTAAAATGTTAAACTATTAAGGCAGGGATTGTTCTCTCTTTTCTCTATACTTTTTTCATTATTTTGCATAGACTAATATCTAAAGCACAGTAAATACCCAACATACGCATGCGTGCTGAAGCTGAAGCGCCAATACTTTAGTCACCTGAGGGGAAGAGAAGACTCATTGGAAAAGACTCTGTTGCTAGGGAAGACTAAAGTCTCTGGAGATAGTGAAGGATAAGGAAGCCTGGCATGCAGCAGTCCACAGGGTCGCAAAGAATCAGACATGACTTAGTGACTGTACAGCAGGGTACACATCCAAAGAGATGGCTTTGGATTGACTCAGATTAATACATGTATTTATGTAAAGGAAGAAATGCTTTCTCTGTTTCTTGTTCTCTCTCTGGAGGAGGAAAGGAAACATTAGAGAAGAGATAAGCAGAAAGGTTAGGGTTAAAAAATGTGTTTTCAGTCTTTCTAAATCATAACAAAATAGAGGGGAAGTACTTAATTCAAGCTGAGGATAACACTGCTCTGGAAGATACAATAAGAATTAATAAAGTGTTGTTGAGCAACAATGCAGGTTGAGCTGAGTTTAGAAAACATGAACAAATCATGTTTTTGTGAATATTACCAATCATACTTGACAGCTCTGTTGTTAGAAAACACAAAAAGGCAGGGTAAAACAAGAGAAGTTTCAACTCTCCACTTTCTTATATGATGTTAAAAATTAATCTGTGCCAAAATGACAGTCAGAAACCCTGTACATAGAGAGATACATGTTTCTGGGAAAAGTGATATAATATAGATGCACAAAGGACCCTCCCAAAGTGCTACAGTGTAAAGAAAGACAAATAGCTGCATTTGTTCCTGTCCACTGACAAATTTAAATGTGGAAGTAAATTTAGCTATTGCACCTATGTGTGAACTCCGTCATGTCTGACTCTTTGCAACCCCAAAGACTGTAGCCCACTAGGCTCTGTCCAGGAAATTTTCCATGTAGGAATACTGGAGTGGGTTGCCATTTCTTCTTCCAGGGGATCAAACCCAAGTCTCCTGTGTCTCCTGCATTGATAGACTGATACTTTACCACTGAGCCACCGTCACCTATAACTGCCTTACATTTTTGTAAAAGGAATACCTATAACTAACATTGATTACAATAAGGTATAAACTTGAAAATATATTTTTTCATACAGTCTATAATGAAATAGAATTTTAGGTAGTATCTAGCTCTTTCATTATGAATTTTTTCAGGTCATTGAGAATAGTTGCTTATTCAGGGAGTGATTTCCTTTCCTTAATCAGTGACTACAGTTTAATTTCTCAGTACTAATTTTCATGTATTAGAATGTAAACTTCACCCCTTAACCCCAGACTACACTGTGCACATTTAAAAATGTCTTCCTGGTGTTGCTGCTCCTCTGCCTGTCCTGAGTGTCTGCATGCTGTCCTGGGCAAGATCTGGCTTAATCCTCTCTTCAGCTTCTGAGGGTTTTTCTGGTTGTTTATAGTCCAGTCCTTCTGACTGTGATACTTAAGGGTAAATTTACATTAAAAAGCTCACTCAGCTAGTTTGTGGTAGCATGAAGCTTAGCATCCTGACCTCTGTACTGAGCTTGTCTGATATACTCTTTTTGAATTTCTCTGCATTTGAAGTAGTAAACCTCAGCTTTCTGATTTGACATTTCAGACCACTCAGGAACTTCCCTGGATAGATTTGTGACTTATACTCCCCAGTACAAAATTCTCAAGTCAGTTTGAATCCTTTCTTCCTGAGCTTCATGTGCTCCTCTTTCTTGCTTCACTGATTGTGCTGCAATCCATCTGCAATGGACTGAATGTTTCTGTCCGCATGCCTCCTCAACCCAGAGTCATCTGTTGAAATCCTAACCATCATTGTTTTAGTATTCTGAGGTGGAGCCTTTTCGAGGTGACTATAATAGAATGTGATGAAATCTTGAAGGTGGAGCTCTTCTGAATGGGATTAGTGTCCTTGTAAAAGAAATGTGAGAGAGAGCCAGGGCTCCTCCTGCCACGAAAGGTTACAGTGAGAAGAGGTTTGTCAGTGAATAAGTGGTCCCTCATCAGACACCAAATCTGTTGGTGCCTTGATCTTGGACTTTCTACCTTCCAGAAATGTGGAAAATAAAATGTCATTATTTATAAGCCACCCGTTTATAGTATATTTTTATGGAAGCCTAGATGGACTAAGACACCACTTCAGTTAACCTGCCCAAAGCAAGGTCTTGGCGATATAATTTTTTTTTTACTGTTTGCACATTGGAAAATGTCTTTATTCCATCTTCACATCAGATTTGTGATTTGGTTGGATGCCTGTTTTAAATTCTGTTGACTTCACTCTTTAAGAACACTTTCCCCACTCTGTGTTCTGGATGGAAGTCCGGTGCCCATTTTTTATTGTTCCTGCTCTATGATGTGTTTATGTGATTTTATTTCTTATAACTTATTTAATTTTTTCCTCAAGTTTTCAAAATCTTATTTAAATTTAAAAGAGCTTACAATTTTACTGTTTTGGGTCAAAGATGCCTATTCCTATAGATCGAACTTTTTCTTAAAGAATACTTCATTCATCCAATTAGTAAGAACAGTGTATCTATGATTGGTTTGGGCTTCCCAGGTGGTTCAAATGGTAAAGAATCTGCCTGCAATGCAGGAGACCTGGGTTCAGTCCCTGAGTTGGGAAGGTCCCCTGGAGGAGGGCATGGTAACCCACTCCAGTATTCTTGCCTGGAGAATCCCCATGGACAAAGAAGTCTGGCAGTGTAAAGTCCATGAGGTCACAAACAGTCAGCACAGCTGAGCGACTAAGCACCACACAGCATGATTGATATAAAGTGGTTTCTAGGGCACACTGTCTAATGATATTGCCACTTTTGTGGATTGAAATATTGTTTTTAATTATTCAGTCAATTCTGGATAGACAAAAGGAATCTGGTAAAAGCTGACTATGAAATACTATGAAATTATGAAAAGCTATGACAAATGTAGACAGTGTGTTGAAAGTAGAGACATTGCTCTACCAACAAAGGTCCATATAGTCAAGGTTGTGGTCTTTCCAGTAAGCACATATGGTTTTGAGAGCTGGACCATAAAGAAGGCAGAGTGCCAAAGAATTGATGCCTTCAAACTGTGGTGCTGGAGAAGACTGCTAAGAGTTCCACGGACAGCAAGGAGTTCAAACCAGTCAATCTTAAAGAAGATCAACCCTGAATATTCCTTAGAAGGACTGATGCTGACGTTGAAGCTCCAGTATTTTGGTCATCTGATGTGAACAGCCAACTCGTTCCTTGATGCTGGGAAAGACTGAAGGCAGAAGGAGAAGAGGGCATCAAAGGATGAGGTGTCTGCATGGCATCATTGATGCAATGGACATGAACTTGGGCAAACTTCAGGAGTTGGTGAGGGACAGAGAGGCCTGATGTGCCGCAGTCCATGGGGTCTCAAAGAGTCAGACACAACTGAGTGACTAAACAACAACAACAAAAGATGATTAAGAAATAGATACCTAGAATATAATTACATGTTTGTAAATTTCTTATCTTTTCTATACATTAGTTTAAGTTCTAGATAGATCCTATACACTATCTTAGTCCATTCAGGCTGCCATAGCAAAATGCCATAAACTTAGTGGCATATAAACAACAAAGCATTATTTTTCATAGTTCTAGAGGCTGGAAGTCTGAGATCAAGGTGCCAGTATAGTCAAGTTCTGATAAGGGTGTTCTTCCAAGTGGCAGGCTGCTGAGTTCTTATGTCTTCTCAAAGTGGATAGCAGAGAGCAGTAACTCTCTAGTGGATCCTATAAAGTCACTGACCCTATTCATGAGGACTCAGGTCTCAGACCTCATCTAATCCTAGTCACCTCCCTAAAGCACTAGCTCCTTATGGGGCTCCCTGTGTTGTTCGGTGGCATCACCAACCCAATGGACATGAGGTTGAGTAGACTCTGGGAGTTGGTGATGGACAGAGAGGCCTGGCGTGCTGCAGTTCATGGGGTCGCAAAGAGTTGGACACGACTGAGCGACTGAACTGAACTGAACTGAACTGTGTTGTTCAGCAGTAAAATAATCTGCCTTGCAAGCAGGAGACTCAGGTTTGATCCCTGGGTTGGGAAGATCCTCTGAGAAGGAAATTACAACCCACTCCAGAATTCTTTCCTGGGAAATCCCATGGACAGAAAAGCCTGGCAGGCTACAATCCATGAGTTCACAAAGATTTGGACTTAGTGACTAAACAACAACAAGTGTTAGATTTCTGTACACAGATTAAGGGGAACATGAAAGAGAGAGAACAAGGAAGAAAAAAGGGTGAAAGATTTCTGGAAGTCTGAAGATAAATAAAGAAAAATGAGAGCCATACATCCTGCAAATATATATTTTTTCTGTAACTAGACTCTATGCAATCTCTCACTGCTTCATTTTTAGAAAACTTTGTTTGATTAGTCATTTTGTCATAGAACTTTTGAATCCTGTTTGTAGCAATTCAGTCTGTGATATCCACCCCTAATACAACTTTATATATGTAAATGAGACCTTTATTTGCTATATTGCCTCAGGCTTACTTTCAAATGTTCTCATTCTTTCTATTATAATTTTGTCTCAAAAACTAGCATACCTTATGTTTCAAAGGGGAAATTGCAGACTTTGAAACTATATTCTGATTTATGGTTAAAATTTTATCTCTTTGTTATCTATCCCTCAAAAGTAAAGACATATTATGCTATTGTGGGAGTGTATGTATGTCTGTGTATATGTTATTTCCTATAGCACCCAGGTGGCGCTAGTGGTGAAGAACCTGTCTGCCAATGCAGGAGATGTAAGAGACGCAGGTTTGACCCTTGGGTCAGGAAGATCCCCTGGAGGAGGGCATGGCAAACCTCTCAAGTATCCTTGCCTGGAGAATCCCATGGTCAGAGATACCTGATGGTCTACAGTCCATAGGCATCACAAAGATGGACACTACTGAAGTGACTTACCACAAATTCATAGCACCCAGATTAAATACACAGATTGTTTGAAAATATTTTTAAAATAAATGATATAATTTGACATCCTTTGGATTTACAGGAAGTCAAAATTTTTCTGGAATGAGTTTACTCACAAAAATTGCTTTTAAAACTTTGCTTGCTGGTCAGAAGAGATCTTGGATATAGGCTATATATATATATATATATATATATATATAATTTATTATATTTATTACATATTATATATTTATATAATATATAAATTATATATGTCATTTATTATATATATATTTCATCAGAAAAAGTAAAATGAGATTAATGAAATGTAATGGTTTGATCAGTTTGGTGATGGAAAGTTCTGCTTGTCCTATTAAAGGAGATAAGTTACACATTTGCAACAAGATAGTAAAACTATATCAGAAAATGTTTTGTGAAATCTTTCATTATAACTGAGTTTCCATGGAATATACTCTGGTTATTGCCCATTCACCCCACATTTCTTCCCTTGGCCTTGATGTCAGTCAAGGATGCTGGCCATAAAGATGCATTGTCTAAGTCACCGCTATTATCTTGCTTTCAGTGGGCTTGGGAAGAGAGACAGTTTGGGTGCATGTTTTCCTTGCTCTCTCTTAGAAGAGTAAAGGTTTGGTAGTGGTGGAATTTCCTCAGCTCTTTGGGTGTCAATTCTCTCAGCTATCTTTCCCTTTCAGTTCAGTTCAGTTCATTCGCTCTGTTTTGTCCAACTGTTTGTGACCCCATGAACTGCAGCACGCCAGGCCCTCATGTCCATCACCAACTCCCGGAGTCTACCCAAACTCATGTCAATTGAGTCAGTGATGCCATCCCACCATCTCATCCTCTGTCGTCCCCTTCTCCTCCTGTCCTCAATCTTTCCCACCGTGAGGGTCTTTTCAAATGAGTCAGAACTTCACATCAGGTGGCCAAAGTATTGTTTTTCAGCTTCAAAATCAGCCCTATCAATGAACACCCAGCACTGATCTCCTTTAGGATGGACTGATTGGATTTCCTTGCAGTCCAAGGGACTCTCAAGAGTCTTCTCCAACTCCACAGTTCAAAAGCATCAATTCTTTGGTGCTCAGTTTTCTTTATAGTCCAACTCTCACATCCATACATGACCACTGGAAAAACCATAGCCTTGACTAGACGGACTTTTGTTGACAAAATAATGTCTCTGCTTTTTTAATATGCTGTCTAAGTTGGTCATAACTTTCCTTCCAAGGAGTAAGTGTCTTTTAATTTCATGGCTGCAATCACCATTCACAGTGATTTTGGAGCCCAGAAAAATAAAGTCAGCCACTGTTTCCACTGTTTCCCCATCTATTTCCCATGAAGTGATGGGACCCGATGCCATGATCTTAGTTTTCTGAATGTTGAGCTTTAAGACAACTTTTTCACTCTCCTCTTTCACTTTCATCAAGAGGCTCTTTAGTTCTTCTTCACTTTCTGCCATAAGGGTGGTGTCATCTGCGTATCTGAGGTTATTGATATTTCTCCCAGCAATCTTGATTCTACCTTGTGCTTTCTCCAGTCCAGTGTTTCTCATGATGTACCCTGCATATATGTTAAATAATCAGGGTGACAATATCCAGCCTTGATGTACTCCTTTTCCTATTTGGAACCGGTCTGTTGTTCCATGTCCAGTTCTAACTGTTGCTTCCTGACCTGCATACAGGTTTCTCAAGAGGCAGGTCAGGTGGTCTGGTATGCCCATCTCTTTCAGAATTTTCCACAGTTTATTGTGATCCACACAGTCAAAGGCTTTGGCAGAAATAGATGTTTTTCTGGAACTCTCTTGCTTTTTGGATGATCCAGCAGATGCTGGCACTTTGATCTCTTGTCCCTATGCCTTTTCTAAAACCAGCTTGTACATCTGGAAGTTCATGGTTCACGTATTGCTGAAGCCTGGCTTGGAGAATTTTGAGCATTTCTTTACTAGTGTGTGAGATGAGTGCAACTGTGCGGTAGTTTGAGCATTCTTTGGCATTGCCTTTCTTTGGGATTGGAATGAAAACTGACCTTTTCCAGTCCTGTGGCCACTGCTGAGTTTTCCAGATTTGCTAATGTATTGAGTGCAACACTTTCACAGCATCATCTTCCAGGATTTGAAATGGCTCAACTGGAATTTCATCACCTCCCCTAGCTTTGTTCATAGTGATGCTTCCTAAGGCCCACTTGACTTCACATTCCAGGATATCTGGCTCTAGGTGAGTGATCACACCATCGTGATTATCTGGGTTGTGAAGATCTTTTTTGCACAGTTCTTCTGTGTCTTCTTTTCACCTCTTCTTAATATCTTCTGCTTCTGTTAGGTCCCTACCATTTCTGTCATTTATTGAGCCCATCTCTGCATGAAATGTTCCCTTCCTATCTCAAATTTTCTTTTTTTTAATTTTTTTATTAGTTGGAGGCTAATTACTTCACAACATTTCAGTGGGTTTTGTCATACATTGATATGAATCAGCCATGGATTTACACGTCTTCCCCATCCCAATCCCCGCTCCCACCTCCCTCTCCACCCGATTCTTCTCAAAACATCGCACCCTCACCTTCTCCCACAGAGTTCAAAAGTCTGTTCTGTATTTCTGTGTCTCTTTTTCTGTTTTGCGTATAGGGTTATCGTTACCATCTTTCTAAATTCCATATATATGTGTTAGTATGCTGTAATGTTCTTTGTCTTTCTGGCTTACTTCACTCTGTATAAGGGGCTCCAGCTTCATCCATCTCATTAGGACTGGTTCAAATGAATTCTTTTTAACGGCTGAGTAATATTCCATGGTGTATATGTACCACAGCTTCCTTATCCATTCATCTGCTGATGGGCATCTAGGTTGCTTCCATGTCCTGGCTATTATGAACAATGCTGCAGTGAACATTGGGGTGCACGTGTCTCTTTCAGATCTGGTTTCCTCAGTGTGTATGCCCAGAAGTGGGGTTGCTGGGTCATATGGCAGTTCTATTTCCAGTTTTTTAAGAAATCTCCACACTGTTTTCCATAGCGGCTGTACTAGTTTGCATTCCCACCAACAGTGTAAGAGGGTTCCCTTTTCTCCACACCCTCTCCAGCATTTATTGCTTGTAGACTTTTGGATAGCAGCCATCCTGACTGGCGTGTAATGGTACCTCATTGTGGTTTTGATTTGCATTTCTCTGATAATGAGTGATGTTGAGCATGTTTTCATGTGTTTGTTAGCCATCTGTATGTCTTCTTTGGAGAAATGTCTGTTTAGTTCTTTGGCCCATTTTTTGATTGGGTCATTTATTTTTCTGGAATTGAGCTTCAGGAGTTGCTTGTATATTTTTGAGATTAATCCTTTGTTTCTTCATTTGCTATTATTTTCTCCCAATCTGAGGGCTGTCTTTTCACCTTACTTATAGTTTCCTTTGTAGTGCAAAAGCTTTTAAGTTTCATTAGGTCCCATTTGTTTAGTTTTGCTTTTATTTCCAATATTCTGGGAGGTGGGTCATAGAGGATCTTGCTGTGATTTATGTCGGAGAGTGTTTTGCCTAGGTTCTCCTCTAGGAGTTTTATAGTTTCTGGTCTTACCTTTAGATCTTTAATCCATTTTGAGTTTATTTTTGTGTATGGTGTTAGAAAGTGTTCTAGTTTCATTCTTTTACAAGTGGTTGACCAGTTTTCCCAGCACCACTTGTTAAAGAGGTTGTTTTTTTCCATTGTATATCCTTGCCTCCTTTGTCGAAGATAAGGTGTCCATAGGTTCGTGGATTTATCTCTGGGCTTTCTATTCTGTTCCATTGATCTATATTTCTGTCTTTGTGCCAGTACCATACTGTCTTGATGACTGTGGCTTTGTAGTAGAGTCTGAAGTCATGGAGGTTGATTCCTCCAGCTCCATTCTTCTTTCTCAAGATTACTTTGGCTATTCGAGGTTTTTTGTATTTCCATACAAATTGTGAAATTCTTTGGTCTAGTTCTGTGAAAAATACCATTGGTAGCTTGATAGGGATTGCATTGAATCTATAGACTGCTTTGGGTAGAATAGCCATTTTGACAATATTGATTCTTCCAATCCATGAACACGGTATGTTTCTCCATCTGTTTGTGTCCTCTTTGATTTCTTTCATCAGTGTTTTATAGTTTTCTATGTATAGGTCTTTTGTTTCTTTAGGTAGATATACTCCTAAGTATTTTATTCTTTTTGTTGCAATGGTGAATGGTATTGTTTCCTTAATTTCTCTTTCTGTTTTTTCATTGTTAGGATATAGGAATGCAAGGGATTTCTGTGTGTTAATTTTATATCCTGCAACTTTACTATATTTATTGATTAGCTCTAGTAATTTTCTGGTAGAGTCTTTAGGGTTTTCTATGTAGAGGATCATGTCATCTGCAAACAGTGAGAGTTTCACTTCTTCTTTTCCTATCTGAATTCCTTTTACTTCTTTTTCTGCTCTGATTGCTGTGGCCAAAACTTCCAACACTATGTTGAATAGTAGTGGTGAGAGTGGGCATCCTTGTCTTGTTCCTGATTTCAGGGGAAATGCTTTCAATTTTTCACCATTGAGGGTGATGCTTGCTGTGGGTTTGTCATATCTTGAAAACAAAATGGAGTTACAGATAAATAGCCTGGAGACAAAGATTGAAAAGATACAAGAAATGTTTAATAAAGACCTAGAAGAAATAAAAAAGAGTCAATTAAAAATGAACAATGCAATGAATGAGATCAAAAACACTTTGGAGGGAAGCAAGAGTAGAATAACGGAGGCAGAAGATAGGATAAGTGAGGTAGAAGATAAAATAGTGGAAATAAATGAAGCAGAGAGGAAAAAAGAAAAAAGGATCAAAAGAAATGAGGACAACCTCAGGGACCTCTGGGACAATGTGAAACGCCCCAACATTCGAATCATAGGAGTCCCAGAAGAAGAAGACCAAAAGAAAGGCCATGAGAAAATACTCGAGGAGATAATAGCTGAAAACTTCCCTAAAATGGGGAAGGAAATAGCCACCCAAGTCCAAGAAACCCAGAGAGTCCCAAACAGGATAAACCCAAGGCGAAACACCCCAAGACACATATTAATCAAATTAACAAAGATCAAACACAAAGAACAAATACTAAAAGCAGCAAGGGAGAAACAACAAATAACACACAAAGGGATTCCCATAAGGATAACAGCTGATCTATCAATAGAAACCCTCCAGGCCAGACGGGAATGGCAGGACGTTCTGAAAGTAATGAAAGAGAATAACCTACAACCTAGATTACTGTATCCAGCAAGGATCTCATTCAGATATGAAGGAGAAGTCAAAAACTTTACAGATAAGCAAAAGCTGAGAGAATTCAGCACCACCAAACCAGCTCTTCAACAAATGCTAAAGGATCTTCTCTAGACAGGAAATGCAGAAAGGTTGTATAAACGTGAACCCAAAACCACAAAGTAAATGGCAACGGGACCACACCTATCAATAATTACCTTAAATGTAAATGGGTTGAATGCCCCAACCAAAAGACAAAGATTGGCTGAATGGATACAAAAACAAGACCCCTATATATGCTGTCTACAAGAGACCCACCTCAAAACAAGAGACACATACAGACTAAAAGTGAAGGGCTGGAAAAAATTATTTCATGCAAATGGAGACCAAAAGAAAGCAGGAGTCGCAATACTCATATCAGATAAAATAGACTTTCAAATACAGGCTGTGAAAAGAGACAAAGAAGGACACTACATAATGATCAAAGGATCAATCCAAGAAGAAGATATAACAATTATAAATATATATGCACCCAACATAGGAGCACCACAATATATACGGCAAACACTAACGAGTATGAAAGAGGAAATTAATAGTAAGACAATAATAGTGGGAGACTTTAATACCCCACTCACAACTATGGATAGATCAACTAAACAGAAAATTAACAAGGAAACACAAACCTTGAATGACACAATGGACCAGCTAGACCTAATTGATATCTATAGGACATTTCACCCCAAAACAATCAACTTCACCTTTTTCTCAAGTGCACACGGAACCTTCTCCAGAATAGATCACATCCTGGGCCATAAATCTAGTCTTGGAAAATTCAAAAAAATTGAAATCATTCCAGTCATCTTTTCTGACCACAGTGCAGTAAGATTAGATCTCAATTACAGGAAAAAAATTGTTAAAAATTCAAACACATGGAGGCTAAATAACACGCTTCTGAATAACCAACAAATCATAGAAGAAATCAAAAAAGAAATCAAAATATGTATAGAAACGAATGAAAATTAAAACACAACAACCCAAAACCTATGGGACACTGTAAAAACAGTGTTAAGGGGAAGGTTCATAGCATTACAGGCTTACATCAAGAAACAAGAAAAAAGCCAAATAAATAACCTAACTCTACACCTAAAGCAATTAGCGAAGGAAGAAATGAAGAACCCCAGGGTTAGCAGAAGGAAAGAAATCTTAAAAATTAAGGCAGAAATAAATGCAATAGAAACTAAAGAGACCATAGCAAAAATCAACAAAGCTAAAAGCTGGTTTTTTGAAAAAATAAACAAAATTGACAAACCATTAGCAAGACTCATTAAGAAACAAAGAGAGAAGAACCAAATTAGCAAAATTAGAAATGAAAATGGAGAGATCACAACAGACAACACTGAAATACAAAGGATCATAAGAGACTACTACCAGCAGCTCTATGCCAATAAAATGGACAACTTGGATGAAATGGACAAATTCTTAGAAAACTATAACTTTCCAAAACTGAACCAGGAAGAAATAGAAGATCTTAACAGACCCATCACAAGCAAGGAAATCGAAACTGTAATAAAAAATCTTCCAGCAAACAAAAGCCCAGGACCAGATGGATTCACAGCTGAATTCTACCAAAAATTTAGAGAAGAGCTAACACCTATCTTACTCAAACTCTTCCAGAAAATTGCAGAAGAAGGTAAACTTCCAAACTCATTCTATGAGGCCACCATCACCCTAATTCCAAAACCAGACAAAGATGCCACAAAAAAAGAAAACTACAGGCCAATATCACTGATGAACATAGATGCAAAAATCCTTAACAAAATTCTAGCAAACAGAATCCAACAACATATTAAAAAAATCATACACCACGACCAAGTGGGCTTTATCCCAGGGATGCAAGTATTCTTCAATATTCGCAAATCAATCAATGTAATACACCACATTAACAAATTGAAAGATAAAAACCATATGATTATCTCAATAGATGCAGAGAAAGCCTTTGACAAAATTCAACACTCATTTATGATTAAAACTCTCCAAAAAGCAGGAATAGAAGGAACATACCTCAACATAATAAAAGCTATATATGACAAACCCACAGCAAGCATCACCCTCAATGGTGATAAATTGAAAGCATTTCCCCTGAAATCAAATTTTCTTGAAGAGATCTCTAGTCTTTCCCATTCTATTGTTTTCCTCTATTTCTTTGCACTGATCACCGAGGAAGGCTTTCTTATCACTCCTTGCTATTCTTTTGAACTCTGCATTCAAATGGCTATATCCTTCCTTTTCTCCTTTGCTTTTCACTTCCCTTTCCTTTTCACAGCTATTTGTAAGGCCTCCTCAGACAGCCATTTTTCTTTTTTGCATTTCTTTTTCTTGGGGATGGTCTTGATCCCTGTCTCCTTTCACAAACCTCCATCCATAGTTTATCAAGTACTCTGTCTCTCAGATCTAGTACCTTAAATCTATTTCTCACTTCCACTGTATAAGGGATTTGATTTAGGTCATACCTGAATGGTGGTGGTTTTCTCTACTTTCTTCAATTTAAGTCTGAATTTGGCAATAAGGAGTTCATGATCTGATCTACAGTCAGCTCCCAGTCTTGTTTTTGCTGACCATACAGAGCTTCTCCATCTTTGGCTGCAAAGAATATAATCAATCTGATTTTGGTGTTGACCATCTAGTGATGTCCATGTGTAGAGTCATCTCTTGTGTTGTTGGATGAGTGTGTTTGCTATGACCAGAGCGTTCTCTTGATAGAACTCTATTAGTCTTTGCCCTTCTTCATTCTTCACTCCAAGGCCGAATCTTACTGTTACTCCAGGTGTTTCTTGACTTGCTACTTTTGCATTCCAATCCCCTATAATGAAAAGGACATCTTTTTGGTTTGTTAGTTCTATAAAGTCTTGTAGGTCTTCATAGAACTGTTCAACTTCAGCTTAAGCGTTACTGGTCAGGGCATATACTTGGATTACCATGATATTGAATGGTTTGCCTCAGAAATGAACAGAGATCATTCTGTGTTTTTTGAGATTGCATCCAAGTACTGACTCTTTTTTTGACCATGATGGCTACTCCCTTTAGATCTTTCCCTTTAGGTTCCATTAACTGTACTCTCCCTTTGCACCCTAAGAACTGAGATAATAGGGTTTCCCTTACCACCATTCCCTATGACTTGAATTGGATAATTTACCATCTTCTTTAGGTTTCATTCAATTAACCTTTAAAGATATTAGAATCATGACTGCATAAAATTGTAGCCGATTTTCTCTGTTCTGATAATGGTGTAAATGATTAGATGCACAATCATTTTCCTTGAAGGTATTTCTTGGCCCCATAGACTGAACAGAATCATGGAAAAATAATTCAAGATGAAGTGTTTAACCTCTTTATACACTTGAAGCAACAAATTTCATCAGCAGAAAAATTAAGATAAAACAGTGTATGTTTAATGGTGTGTGTAAAATTGAGAATGAGAGAAAAAATAACAACTCTTTATCTTGTTTCTAAATGTCCAAATTCCATTGTTTAAAATGAAACAACTACATAAATTAAAACAAGGGGTAGATTATTTTTAATGATCCTAAAATGACATATGCTTAGCATGTGTGATATGTATTCATTTAGTTAATTCATAATTCACTATTCATCTTAACATTATATATAATATACTATATGTTTTCAACTTATATAATTTCAATATATATATAATATAACATTATATTTGAAAATGTGTTCTGTATTCATACTAAACCGTTCCTATGTCAAGTAGGGACATTTATTATCCCATAGATTATTAATTATTAATGACTAAATTTTATTGCCCAGAAATCATTTAGCAGCCTAAAGCAACATAAACAAGGTTTAGAAGGACATTTTAAATTTCACATTCTTTGTTGCTGTTGCTGTTGCTGTTGTTGCTGTTGCTGTTGCTTTTTAAATTTTCGATTCTTGACTTCAGTGATTTTCAATAAATGCCCTTTTGATACTAATTGGATATTTTATTTTTTAATGCTTTCCTGCAAACTACCAATATCTTATCAAAAGTCAATTGAATACTATTATCTACACTAATAATATTTTAGCACTGTCTATCAATATAGTCTCAAATTTTCATGTTCTGATTAAATTTTTAATATTAGTCATTCAATAATATATTTTGTTATGCTTTTACTTTAGGTCTCCACATATTTTTAAATATTACATTAAAAAAAAGAAACTTGGATGATTGACTTGATTTCTCAGTCCTTGATTTTACAGTTATATTTAAATGACTTGTTACAACAAATGTTTGTGAGTTATTTACTCCATTTTTAATTTTTTCTATCCCAGTAAAAATTAAGACATTCCACCTTTTACTTTCCCGTGAAAAATATTTGAACAACAGTTAGATAAAATTTGGCATTTTGACTTTAAGATTCTGTTTCAGAAACTTTTCACTTATGTTCAATCAATCAACAAGTTATAACAGTCCAAATTCTCTGTGTTTCAATTCTTCATTCATAAAGTGGCTAGAAAATGATATATACCTTTTAATTATGAAAGTCACATCTACTGAAAGGATAAGTTGATAAGTGCTACTCATGTGACTAATAAAATTTTATGAGCCCTTTGAAAATTCTAAAATGATACATCCAGAAGTAACAAAAAGTTTACAAAATGTAAACTAAAAATCATGGACAATCTATTAATAATGGTATTTTTATCATTGTAGAATCAAAATAAACATTTCTTGCAACAGAATTGCCAATTGTCCTTATGTTTATTTTCCAACTGTAGTAACAGTAAATCTTAGATGAAAGGGATTCCATGTCAGAATTTTATAATCATTAATTTTGTTAACTTAGAAGCTGTTTTCTTTTTTTTTTTATGGAAATTAACGTTTATCTTAATGACTTAAAGTCAGTTACACTCCACAATGTGAGTGGACCTCATCCAACTAGTTGAAGTCCTGAATAAAACAATAAGGCCCTTCTACTTGAGCAATAGGGAATTCTATCAGATTCCCTCAGACTGTATCTGTGAGCTTGGCCTTCCTGGATCCTGAGTCTTCTCTCCCACCTTGCAGACATGCACTTGCCTGTCTCCACATTCTCTGAAAAATCCTATTGAATATAGCGGTATTGCTTGCTCCATACATAACTTGGCTTCCCTGGTGACTCAGTTGGAAAGAAACTGCCTATAATGCAGGAGACCTGGGTTTGATCTCTGAGTCGAGAAGATCCCCTAGAGTAGGAACTGGCAACTCACTCCAATATTTTTGCCTGGAGAATTCCATGGACTGAATAACCTGGAGGGCTACAGTCCATGGGGTCACAAAAGAATAAGACACGATTGAGCGATTAACAGTTTCTCTTTTCACTTTCATACATTACCTATCAGAAATTTTGGTATGATTATCATTCATATGAGTTTTTGAGAGAGCTTTCCTAATTATTGTTTACTGTCATTATCTAATGCTTGAGTAGACAAGAAAAAGAGCCAAATTAAAAACAGTTAAGTATAGGGCATTCCATGAATGATGGTGAGATTATATTGGGCAATTTCTTTCAGAAAACATTAAACATAGAACACAACTGTTAAAGACATACATTTGAAAACACAAGAAAAGGGCCTAAATAGACAGAAACTTGAGAAAAATGTACTCTTAAAAGAGTGCTACTGAATCTAGTTAAACATGCAATCTGGCAGCTCTTTCAGCTTCCCCTCCTCAGTTCCCATCTGATATTCCACAGCTCTGGTGGCAAACAGCAGTGTTATCAACTTGAGAGGCAGGTGATGGAGTTCAGAACAGTGGAAAAAAGTTAATATTAAAGTGGAATCACTGAACCAAAAATGGCACCTTAGGTATTGTGTATAAGCAAACCAAAGCAGATTAATAATTCATTTCTCATCAGAAACAATGGTGACCAAAAACCTTGCACTTAAAATGTAGAAACAAAAATTACTTTCAGCAAACTCTTCTATATTCTGTAAACATATTGTTTGAAAGACATATTGAAATAATAGCATTTTAAAATTCATTGTTACCAGAGCTATGCTTTAGAAATAAGTAAAATGCTGGAAGCTGAATGGAAAATTATACCAGATGGTAAATTTGATAAATAGGAATAAACAAATAATGCTGTGAATTATACACACAAATATGTGAAATGATTTATATAATATATAATTTTTGTTATATATTATATAAAATCTATTATATATGTATACTCCTGTTCAACTGTGTAAAATATAATGATAATAATGTAAAAAAAACTATAATACTCTATGTTGCTATCATGCATAGGTGAAATATAAGGTAACATATATAGCATTGAGAGAATGTGTTAATTGCAATATATTATTGCAAAGTTCTTATGTTTTACAAATTATTTCTATAGTAAATTCAAATTGGATTGTAATAATATAAAGAAGCATGTTGTAATCCCTAAAACAACAATTAAAAATTAATTCAAGTAAAAGCTAAGGTCCAGTTGAGCTATTTCAAATCCTAAAAGATGATGCTGTGAAAGTGCTGCACTCAATATGCCAGCAAATTTGGAAAAGTCAGCAGTGGCCACAGGGCTAGAAAAGATCAGTTTTCATTCCAATCCCAAAGAAAGGCAATGCCAAAGAATATTCAAATTACTGCACAATTTCACTCATCTCACATGCTAGCAAAATAATGCTCAGAATTCTCCAAGCCAGGCTTCAACAGTACATGAACTGTAACTTCCAGATGTTCAAGCTGGATTAAGAAAAGGCAGAGGAACCAGAGCTCAAATTGCCAACATCCACTGGATCACAGAAAAAACGAGAGTTCCAGAAAAATATCTACTTCTGCTTTATTGACTATGCCAAAACCTTTGACTGTGTGGATCACAACAAACTGGAAAATTCTTCAAGAGATGGGAATACAAGACCACCTGGCCTGCCTCCTAAGAAATCTGTATGCAGGTCAAGAAGCAATAATTAGAATCAGACATGGATTAATGGGCTGATTCCAAATTGGAAAGGAGTATATCAAGGCTGTGTATTGTCACCCTGCTAATTTAACTTATATGCAGAATGCATCATGCAAAGTGCAGGGCTGGATGAAGCACAAGCTGGAATCAAGATTACCAGGGAAATATCAATAACCTCAGATATGCAAATGACACCACTCTTATGACAGAAAGTGAAAAAGAACTAAACAGCCTCTTGATGAGAGTGAAAAATCTGGCTTAAAACTCAACATCCAGAAAACTAAGTTCATGTCAATGGGTCCCATCACTTTATGGCAAATAGATGGAGAAACAATGGAAACAGTGAGAGACTTTATTTTCTTTGGTTCCTATATAATTGCAGATGGTTACTGCAGCCATGAACTTAAAGGATGCTTGCTCCCTGGAAGAAAAACTATGACCAATCTAAATAACATATTAAAAAGCAGAGACATTGTTTTTCTGACAAAAGTCCATCTAGTCAAAGTCATGGTTTTTCCCGTAGTTGTGTATGGAGGTGAGATTTAGACCTGAAAGAAAGCTGAGGACAGAAGAATTAATGTTTTTGAACTGTGCTATTGGAGAAGACTCTTGAGAGTCCCTTGAACTGTAAGGAGATCCAACTAGTCCATCCTAAAGGAAATCAGTCTGGAATATTCATTGGAAGGACTGATGCTGAAGCTGAAACTCCAATACTTTGGCCACCTGATGCAAAGAACTGACTCATTGGAAATAACCTGATGCTGGGAAAGATTGAAGGCAAGATGAGAAGGGGATGACAGAGGATGAGATGGTTGGATGCTATCACTAACTCGATGGTCATAAGTTTGAGCAATCTCCAGGAGTTGGTGATGAACAGGGAAGCCTGTCATGCTGCAGTCCATGGGGTCACAAAGAGTCGGTCACAACTTAGCAACAACTAAACTGAAAAGCTAAATGATTCAATAAAATTGTAATGGCATATTAAAATATTTGCATAATAAAATAAGAAAAGAATAAACAACCAAATTAAAGATTAAAAAAAAAAATTAGAGGATCATGTCATCTGCAAACAGTGAGAGTTTTACTTCTTCTTTTCCTATCTGGATTCCTTTTACTTCTTTTTCTGCTCTGATTGCTGTGGCCAGAACTTCCAACACTATGTTGAATAATAGTGGTGAGAGTGGGCACCCTTGTCTTGTTCCTGATTTCAGGGGAAATGCCTTCAATTTTTCACCATTGAGGGTGATGCTTGCTGTGGGTTTGTCATATATAGCTTTTATTATGTTGAGGTAAGCAACTCCTGCAGCTCAATTCCAGAAAAATAAATGACCCAATCAAAAAATGGGCCAAAGAACTAAACAGACATTTCTCCAAAGAAGACATACAGATGGCTAACAAACACATGAAAAGATGCTCAACATCACTCATTATTAGAGAAATGCAAATCAAAACCACAATGAGGTACCATTACACACCAGTCAGGATGGCTGCTATCCAAAAGTCTACAAGCAATAAATGCTGGAGAGGGTGTGGAGAAAAGGGAACCCTCTTACACTGCTGGTGGGAATGCAAACTAGTACAGCCGCTATGGAAAACAGTGTGGAGATTTCTTAAAAAAACTGGAAATAGAACTGCCATATGACCCAGCAATCCCACTTCTGGGCATACACACTGAGGAAACCAGATCTGAAAGAGACACGTGCACCCCAATGTTCATCGCAGCACTGTTTATAATAGCCAGGACATGGAAGCAACCTAGATGCCCATCAGCAGATGAATGGATAAGGAAGCTGTGGTACATATACACCATGGAATATTACTCAGCCATTAAAAAGAATTCATTTGAACCAGTCCTAATGAGATGGATGAAGCTGGAGCCCCTTATACAGAGTGAAGTAAGCCAGAAAGATAAAGAACATTACAGCATACTGACACATATATATGGAATTTAGAAAGGTGATAACGATAACCCTATATGCAAAACAGAAAAAGAGACACAGAAATACAGAACAGACTTTTGAACTTTGTGGGAGAATGTGAGGGTGGGATATTTCAAAAGAACAGCATGTATACTATCTATGGTGAAACAGATCACCAGCCCAGGTGGGATGCATGAGACAAGTGCTCCGGCCTGGTGCACTGGGAAGACCCAGAGGAATCGGGTGGAGAGGGAGGTGGGAGGGGGGATCGGGATTGGGAATACATGTAAATCCATGGCTGATTCATATCAATGTATGACAAAACCCACTGGAAAAAATAATAATAATAATAATAAAAATAAAATTAAAAAAAATTAAAGCAGTTAGCAAAAATCAAGAATTTTCTATGTACTTTATCAGGAGATGTATTTCAAATATAAAAACATGGATCTTCTAGCTCTCCCCCAATACATAGAAATCTAAAAAGAACATCATATATATTCTGTCAGCTAGGAAATTTGGGGTGATTTACAAGAAATGGCTTTCCTTGAAGCTATTAGATTTCAGTTTGAAGAACAACAAATACACTGAAATACAAGGATTACAAATACTTTCAAGACAGGGGGAACACAGGTATAAACTCATTTGGTCACAGAGTAAGAAAAAGATATGAACATTAGAAAAAATGCATAATAGTTAAAAACCTGACAGGAAAAAAAACAAAGCAACAAATACCGTTATTTCCAAAGCAGCAATGAACAGCTACTCAAAAAGAAGAAAACAAACAAAAAAAAAAAACTCTGTCTTAGAGGAAGGGCCAAAATCATTGTGAAGTCAGATCGTGTACAGATTTCTTATCAGTTGGGGACGGGCAAAATCACTGAGAAATCTACCCTCTTGACACATAGAAACAGGGTCTGCCTAAAACTGAGCCTGGACCAGCAGAACAGAGGCCTTGTCACTGCCCTCTGTCATCAGGCTCGCAAGCGCTAAGGAGCCGGGAATTGCAGGGTACCGCAGGAGAAGAAGGGCACGGACAGATACGCCAAATGTAGGTATGCAGGGAAGGCATAGCCCTGAGGACAGAGCAAGAATCCTGGAGAGCACCTGCTCTGAGAAAACAAACTGGACCCCACTCCGTGTCAAAGGAGTGTCAAATGCTAGAGCAAGCTGACAGTAGTGTTGCTCTGAGCTAGTGATAGTCAAAACCCAGATCAGTTCCTGACCAGATGAATTACACTGTGCTCTGCTTAGTAGCTCGGTGGTGTCTAACTCTTTGTGACCCCATGGACTGTAGCCCACCAGACACCTCTGTCCATGGGGATTCTCCAGGCAAGAATGTTGGAGTGGGTTGCCATGTCTTTCTCCAGGGGATATTCCCAACCCAGGTCTCCAGCATTGCAGGTAAATTCTTTACCAGCTGAGCTACCAGGGAAGTCCTGGTGGAAGATGAATAGTGTTACCCACATTAATATCCTAGAAGAAAGAGGCATACCTGTAACTTTGGTTATCACCACTCTATATTCAATGTCCAGTTTTCAATGAAAAAGAAGAAAATGTCACAAAAAATAAGGAAAAATAATCCATGTCTAGAAATAAAAATTCAACATCACTAAACTAGGTTAGATGTTGGAAGTATTAGGCAGTAATTTTAAAACAAAATAAAAAGAATGATATGTTCAAAGCTCAAGTGATAAAAGTTAGCAACACACAAAAAATAATGGGGATCCTAGCAGAGAGGTGAAACTGAAAAATAATTAAAGAAAATGGTGGAAATGAAAAACACACAAAGTGAAAAATCACTGAGAAATTTTCCCACTTGAGACATAGAGACATGGTCTGCCTGAGAGTGAGGCCGCACCAGCAGAGCTAGGAACATGCACTCCGCCCAACATCACCAGGTATTTTAATTATGAAAAATAAATGTTAAGCCAAGGACTATTGCTAAAAATAATCAGGGATATTTCACAATAAAAATGATCAAACAGAAGAAATATGCAAAAGAACCTATAACCTTAATATAGAGCTCAACTAAGATCATGGCATCTGGTCCCATCACTTCATGGCAAATAGGTGAAGAAAAAACGGAGAGTAACTGATTTATATCCTTGAACTCTGAAACCACTACAACCAGTGACTGCAACCATGAAATTAAAAGATGCTTGCTCCTTGGAAGAAAAGCTATGACAAACCTAAACAGTTTATTAAAAAGTAGATATATCACTTTGCCAACAGAGGTCCATATAGTCAAAGCTATGGTTTTTCCAGTTGTCACATATGGGTATGAGAGTTGGACCATAAAGAAAGCTGAGAATGAGTCTGAGCAAATACTGGGAGGTAGTGAAGGACAGGGAAGCCTGGCATGCTTTTTCAGTTCATGGCATCGCAAAGAGTTGGACAGCACTTAGCGACTGAATAACAACAATCATATCTGACTCTTTCAAGCCTATGGACTGTAGCCTGGCAGGCTCCTCTGTCCATAGGATTCTCCAGGCAAGAATACTGGAGTGGGTAGCCATTCCCTTCTCCAGGGGATCTTCCCAACCCAGGGATGGAACCTGGGTCTCCTGCATTATAGGAATATCCTTTACTGGCTGACCACTAGGGAAGCCCATACTGTCAGTTAGGGCATTTTAGTAGCCAGCCTTCATGACCACCTTCAATGGTTCCAACCTACCTGCATTAACAATCTGTTCTGCTGCTGCTGCTGCTAAGTAACTTCAGTCGTGTCTAACTCTGTGCGACCCCATAGACGGCAGCCTACCAGGCTCCTTTGTCCCTGGGATTCTCCAGGCAAGAATACTGGAGTGGGTTGCCATTGCCTTCTCCAATCTGTTCTTGTCCCATATAATATTTTTTCAGAAATGATCTGTATGACCAATAGCATATGCAGAAGTAGTGATATGGTATGTCAACTGTAGTCATTCAACTACTGTATGGCTATTAAAGGCTATGTCATTTCCTCTCTCTCTATGATTTTATTAATGGCAAACACTCAACAAACCAATTTAAAAATGAGTAAATTTTATTTTATGTAAATTATATCTAAATAAAGTTGTTCAATATCACTAGTCAAAAAATAAACTACACTAAATTTCAGGATTTCTATTTACCTAAATACAGAATTAAAGTAGTAAGTGTACAAGACAAGCCACAGGTGGTGAAAGATTCCCAATATCTATGTCTGAAGCAAATATATATCCAGAATAGGCAAATCACTCATACATATCATTAAGGAAAAATAGAATCAACCCAATAAATAATTTAAGGTGCATTAGTATAAGAATATAAATGAACAAAAACAGACCATTTAAATGTTCATTTAGTGAAATGTATTGAACTTGGTATCATTAGTCATCAAGGATGATAAAAGTAAAACAGTCTTATCCTACCAAACCCTCCCAACAAAATAGCCAAGATTAAAAGGATGGAAAATACTTGTGCTATGAAAGATGTAGAACAACTTGAAATTCATAACTTCCTAGTAATAGTAAAAAATTGAGCAACTATTTTGGAAAACTCTTTTTCAGAATTTCTAAAATTTTGATAAAAAGAGATTAAACACTAATCACATGTCACAATTTTTATAAATTTCGAAGATAAGCAAATGAACCTATGGTGCTAGATCTCTGGGGGAGAGTGTAACTAAAAAAGTGCTTGAAAGATTTGGGGTCATAGAAGTGGTGTGTATCTTCAGGAGCATAGTGATTTTCTGGGTATATAAAATTACAACACATCACCAAGCTCAGAAATATATTTTCCTTAGCAATAACAAAGTAAATAGATATTTTATGTTAAAAGACTAAATATATACTCAAGAAAAATACTCTGTATGAAATAACAGATATTTTTCCAATTTTGAACTTTCCTCTGAATGAAGAATAGTCAGTAAAAAATGAAAAGGAAAGTCTTTTCTAAAAAATACTGTATGTCTGTGCAGATGGCTATTAAACACATGAAAAGATGCTCAACATCACTCATTGTTAGAGAAATGCAAATCAAAACTACAATGAGATACCACCTTGCACCAGTCAGAATGGCCATCTTCAAAATATCTACAAACAGTAAATGCTGGAATGGGTGTGGAGAGAAGGGTACTATCTTCATTGCTGGTGGAAATGTAAACTGATACAACCACTATGAAAGATGGTATGGTGAGTCCTTAAAAAACTAGGAATATAGCCATCATATGACCCAGCAATCCCACTCCTAGGTATATACCCTGAGGAGATCCAAATTGAAAAATACACATGTACCTCAATGTTCATTGCAGCACTACTTATAATTGCAGGAACATGGAAGCAACCTAGATGTTCATCAACAGATGAATGGATAAAGAAGTTGTGGTACATATATACAATGGAGTACTACTCAGCCATAAAAAGGAATACGTTTGAGTCAGTTCTCATGAGATGGAGGAACCTAGAGCCTATTATGCAGAGTGAAGTAAATCAGAAAGAGAAATATAAATATCATACACTTACAAGTATATGTGGAATCTAAAAAGATGATACTGATGAATTTACTTTCAGGGCAGCAGTGGAGAAAAAAAAAAAAACTTAGAGAACAGACCTATTGAGGAGAAGCAAGAGGGTGAGATGTATGGAGAGAGTAACATGGGACTTTACAATGTCATATATAAATAGATAGCCAGTGGGAATTTGCTCTATGACTCAGGGAACTCAAACAGAGGCTCTGTGACAATCTAGAAGGGTAGGATGGGGAGGGAGTTGGGAACGAGGTTTGGGAGGGAGGGAAAATTGAGGTACCTATGGCTGATTCTTGATTTATGACAGAAAACCACAAGATTTTGTAAAGCAATTAACCTTCAATTAAAAAAATAAAAAATTGTATGTCTGTATGCTCAGTCGCTTCAGTTATGTCCGACTCTTTGCGACTCTATGGACTATAGCCCACCAGGTTCCTCTATCCATAGGATTCTTCAGGCAAAAACACTGGAGTGGGTTGCCATGCTTTCCTCCAGGGGAGTCTTCCCAACCCAGGGATTGAGCCCGCATCTCTTGTGTATCCTGCATTGCAGGCAGATTCTTTACCTCTGAGCCACCAGGGAAGCCCCATATGTCCTGTATACAGAATGTTTAAACTCGATGGAATAATATTTATATTTGGTACATTCTGAAAATGGATATTTAATTATCTTATTACAATTTTCATTTATAATAGGTTAAAATTTGAGAGAAGTAAAAACTGAGAATAAAGTAAAATTCATGTTAAGTGTAGTTATATGTATAGATATATCAGTTATATGTAGTCATGTTTATAGACAGTATCAAAATTAATATCATTCTAAAAGAAATTCTGGCAATGAACCAAGAAATCATTTTATTTTTATATTCTCTGATATTTACTCGCTTTGATTAAAAGCTGATAATCTTCAGTTATCTCCTTTAATTTGGTTTACATACTACATCAGTTGGGCTTCCCAGATGGCACTAGTGGTAAAGAACCCGCCTGCCAATGAAGAAGATGTAAGAGAGGAGGATTCGATCCCTGGGTCATGAAGATCTTTTGGAAGATCTTCTTGGCAACCCACTCCAGTATTCTTGCCTGGATAATCCCATGGACAGAGGACCCTGGAGGGCTACAGTACATAGTGTTGCAAAGAGTCAAACACGACTGAAGTGACTTGGCATACATGTGTGAACTACATTCATTATTTTAAGATATTTTTTTCTTAAACATCTTAAGATATTGTTGGGGTTTTATTATGCATCGGTCATTCTTATAGAAACATTTTTATTGCAGTTACTTTTCAGAAATTTAACATAAATTATTGAAAAAGCCCTTTCCTTTAAATGTTTCCTAGCATCAATATTTCTATCATAATCGTGGTATCGACCAAATAAATCAGAGATCAATAAAATTGACTCTTAAACAAAAATATAAATTTTATTCTGACAGATATGATCCATGCTTTTAATCTTTAGGAAGTATTTAGAAATAAAAATAAGATGAAGGACAAAAGAACACATTTCCAACCTTAATGCCACATTTTTCATATGATCGATAAGTGAACATATTAAGTGATGGGGCTGCCAATAAATTAAATAAATATGTTAATAATAGAATACTCATTAAAGAAATGCTTAATAGATATTTTGATTGACAATTAACACATGGGTTCAAAGAATAATTTCTAACTAAAATTGTGATTTTATTGGGCAAAAAAAGTCTATGCATAATACAAAAACTTGTAACATTTCAATAATTTCAATATTATGTTCATTGTTGTAATCCTATAGTTGGCTTCTTTCTTTTCTGTTCTTTCAATTCAATACAAATTTTGGGTTTCAGTTTTGTAAGCAATATGAAACTTAGATAAATTAATACTATGAAACTCTATATTCAAGGAAACACTAAGCAATATAATGCTATAGTCACTGTTTTTTTTCATTATTTGTGACAGAAAGATAAAGAAAAAAAAAAATTACAGGTGCAAGTGAATAATAGCCTGTCAAAATGAACAAGGGAAATGAAGATACTTGTAAAGTTGTGTTTTCATTTGAATTATTTATATAAAAAATGAAAAATGAATCTTATTACAAATGATTTATTTTATCTTTGGCACAAAATATACTGCAATTTCTTAAACATGTGCTCTATTGCTCTGTATATACAAGTAGGCTCTGTTATTGCATTATTTCCAATATGAAATAATGCACTTGTACTTCAGAAATTCTTCAAAGAATAAAATTGGAGTGCACAACTTATACAAATCTCACTGTGGAAAAGGGTAATAGAATTTTTGTCCATGCCAAAGTGTCTTCCAGGAACAATAAGATCACACATACCTGTTGCTACTAGATCACAAATGACAACTTATTTTCAGCCTGTGATGGGATGAATGGATCAGTACAAGAGGAGGCATGGTAAAGACCTAAACCACTGGATTTGGTCTGCAATACAACTGGGGCATTGCCTTGGGAAATAGTATGAAAGAGTTGTGTGGACTGACTTGATAGGAAAACTATATTCCAGCTATTAGATTGGTAACTATATGAGGCGCCTGAGATGTGTTATTACTTTTGAGTTATGTTAGGAACTAGATATGTAAAATAGTTATACTACAATGAAATTTGTTTCTTTTATTTCTCCCTTTCTTCAAAATTATAATGAATATCCATGGAGATTATATTTTAAATCTTTGAAAATATAAAAAAGAACATTGGTGATTGACCAGTGTATTTATGTTTTGTGGATAAATGTTATAATTTGCCATTAAGGTGTGTTCTATCCATCCACACACTAATTGTACAGATTGAGATATTTTTCAATAACTCTAGCTTTCAAACAACCCTACACATAAAATTCATTTTTCATACTTGAGAATTGACTATAACTATCTGAGTATGAGAATTCTTTTCTAGGCATTTTCTCCTTGGAAACTGAGAATCAAGAGTATTTTGTGATTGAGGGGTGTACAGACCTCTTGTGCTTTTAAAATCACAAAAGAGAAAAGGTATACATTGCTCTTAAAAAATTATTATATACTATAGCCATCATTTCCATTAAATCTTACCTGGGAGATTAGGTATTTTGGATCAATTCAGACCATAATGGCTTACCTTCATTGTTTAGTGACATAATTAATAGACTGTGACAGGGAAGTTTCCAAGCAAAAGTTCTAAGACCTCATTAGAACATAAACAACTTTGAGGATTTGAATAGATCATTGACCCATCTTCCTAATAAATGCGGGGATGTATACATCTGATCATATATTCAATTTCCAGTGTTTTACAAAAGTCTGTATATAAAATCTGTATCAGTTAGAGTTCTCCAGGGAAAGAAGCAATAAAGAAAGATGGATATAAGTAGATAAATACAGTAATCCAAATCTATGACCTAATTACTAATGCTGAAGAAGCTGAAGTTGAACGGTTCTATAAAGACATACAAGAACTTCTAGAACTAGCACCCAAAAAAGATGTCTTTTTCATCATAGGGGACTGGAATGCAAAAGTAGGAAGTCAAGAGATACCTGGAGTAAGAAGCAAGTTTGGACTTGAAGTAAAAAATGAAGCAGGGCAATGACTAACATATTTTTACCAAGAAAACACACTGGTCATAACAAGCACCATCTTCCAACAACACAAGAGACGATTCTACATGTGGACATCACAGATGGTCAATACAGAAATCAGATTGATTATATTCTTTGCAGCCAAAGATGGAGAAGCTCTAAACAGTCAGCAAAAACAAGATCGGGAGCTGACTGTGGCTCAGAACATGAACTCCTTATTGCCAAATTCAGACCTAAATTGAAGAAAGTAGGGAAAACCGCTAGATCATTCAGGTATGACCTGAATCAAATCCCTCACCACTATATAGTGGAAGTGACAAATAGATTCAAGGGATTAGATCTGATAGACTGCATGAAGAACTATGGACAGAGGTTCATAACATTTTTCAGGAGATGGCAATCAAAACCATCCTCAAGAAGAAGAAAGGAAAAAATGCAAAATGGTTGTCTGAGGAGGCCTTACAAATAACTGAGAAAATAGGAGAAGCAGGAGGCAGAGAGAAGGAAAGATATCCATCTGAATGCAGAGTTCCAAAGAGTATCAAAGAGAGATAAGAAAGCCTTCCTAAGAAATGAATGCAAAAAAGCAGAGGAAAATAATAGAATGGGAAAGGACAGAGATTTCTTCAAGAAAATTAGAAATACCAAGGGAACATTTCATGCAAAGATGGGCAGAATAAAGGACAGAAATGGTATGGACCTAGGAGAATCAGAAGATATTAAGAAGAGGTGGCAAGAATACACAGATGATTTAAAAAAAAAAAAAATCATAATGACCCAGATAACCATGATGGTGTGATCACTCACCTGAAGCCATACATCCTGGAATGCAAAGTCAAGTGGACTTTAGGAAGCATCACTATGTACAGAACTCATAGAGGTGACAGAATTCCAGTTGAGCTATTTCAAATCCTAAAAGTGATGTCGTGAAAGTGCTGCACTCAATATGACAGCAAATTGGGAAAACTCAGCAGTGGCCACAGGACTGGAAAAGGTCAGTTTTCATTCAAATCCCAAAGAAAGACAATGTCAGAGACTGTTCAAACTACCACACAAATGCACTCATCTCATATGCTAGCAAAGTATTGCTCAAAATTCTTCAAGTCAGGCTTCAACAATGCATGAACTGAGACCTTCCAGATGTTCAAACTGGATTTAGAAAAGACAAAGGAACCAGAGATCAAGTTGCCAACATCTGTTGGATCATAGAAAAAGTAAAAGAATTCCAGAAAAGCATCTACTTGCTCTTCATTAACTAGGCTAAAGCCTTTGACTATATGGATCACAACAAACTGTGGAAAATCCTTCAAGAGATGGGAATACCAGACCACCTTACCTGCCTGCTAAAAATCTGTATGAAGGTTAAGAAAAAAAAGTTAGAACCAAACACAGACCAATGGACTGGTTCCAAATTGGGAAAAGGATATGTCAAGGCTGTATATTGTCACCTTGCTTATTTAATATATCTGCAGAATATATCATGCAAAATGCCAGACTGCATGAAGCACAAACTGAAATCAAGATTGCCAGGAAAAATATCAATAACTTCAGATATTCAAATGACACCACCATTATGGTAGAAAGTGAACTAAGAACTTGATGGATGAAAGTTTAAGAGGAGAGTAAAAAAGCTGGCTTAAAACTCAAAATTTGAAAAACAAAAATCATGGCATCCAAGTCCGATCACTTCATGGTAAATAGATGGGGAAACAATGGAAACAGTAACAGACACTATTTTCTTGGGCTCCCCAAATCACTGCAGATGGTGACTGTAGCCATGAAATTAAAAGACACATGCTCCTTGGAAGAAAAACTATGACAAAACTAGAATCACATATTAAAAAGCTACAAAGGTCCATCTAGTCAAAGCAATGGTTTTTCCAGTAGTAATGTATTGATTTGAGAGCTGGACTATGAAGAAGGCTGAGCGCCAAAAACTTGATGATTTTGATGCACCAAAGATGGTGTTGGAAAAGAGTCTTGAGAGCCCCTTGGATTACAAGGGGATCAAATGAGTTGATCCTAATGGAAATCAGTCCTGAATATTCATTGAAGGGACTGATGCTGAATCTGAAACTCCAATACTTTGGCCACCTGATGTGAAGACCTGATTCACTGGAAAAGACCCTGATGCTGGGAAAGATTGAAGGCAGGAGGACAAGAGGACAACAAGAGAAGATTGGATGGCATCACTGACTTGATGAACGTTAAGTCTGAGCAAGCTCTGGGAGTTGGTGATGGACAAGGAAGCCTGATGTGCTGCAATCCATGGGGTCGCAAAGAGTTGGACTTGACTGAGAGACTGAACTGAACTGAAGAACTTGAGTTGGCTGACAAAATCCAAATCCTTGAGAGAGGCCAACAGGCTGGTGTCCCAGGACACCTGGTGTTGCAGTCAACATCTGGCAACCAACATAATTTTCTATTTTTGGTAGAGGTTACTCATTTTGTTCTACTCAGACGTTCAGTTGATTGGATGATGCCCATCTACATCATAACAGGTTATTTACCTTCCTTTACTTCACCTCGGTTCAGTACAGCTCAGTCTCAGTCATGTCCGACTCTTTCTGACCCCATGGACTACAGCATGCCAGGCCTCCCTGTCCATCACCAGCTCCTGGGGTTTAATTAAACTCATGTCCATCGAGTTGGTGATGCCACTCAACTATCTCATCCTCCGTCAATCCCTTCCCCTCCCGCCTTCAGTCTTTCCCAGCATCAGGGTCTTTTCAAATGACTCAGAACTTCACATCAGATGGCCAGAGTATTGGAGTTTCAGCTTCAACCTCAGTCCTTTCAATGAATACTGGAATATTCAATATTCCATTGAATATTTCATTGAATATTCCATTCAATATTCAACTGAATATTCCAATGAATATTGGAACCAGGACTGATTTCTTTTAGGATGGACTGGTTGCTTCTCCTTGCAGTCCAAGGGAATCACAAGAGTCTTCTCCAACACCACAGTTCAAAAGCATCAATTCTTTGGCTCTCAGCTTTATAGTTTAAATCTCACACCCATACATGACTACTGGAAAAACCATAGTCTTGACTAGATAGACCTTTGTTGGCAAAGTAATGTCTCTGCTTTTTAATATGCAGTCTAGGTTGGTCATAACTTTTCTCCCAAGCAGTAAGCATTGCTTAATTTCATGGTTGCAGTCACCATCTGCAGTAATTTTGGAGTGCAAAAAATAATAATAATAATAATAAAATAAAGCCTGCCACTGTTTCCCCTGTTTCCCCATCTATTTTCCATGAAGTAATGGGACCAGATGCCATGATCTTAGTTTTCTGAATGTTGAGATTTAATCCAAATTTTTCACTCTCTTCTTTCACTTTCATCAAGAGGCTCTTTAGTTCTTCTTCACATTCTACCATAAGGGTAATGTCATCTGCATATCTGAGGTTTTTGATATTTCTCCCATCAATATAAGCTAAATAAGCAGGGTGACAGTATACAGCCTTGACACACTCCTTTTGCTATTTGGAACCAGTCTGTTGTTCCATGTCCAGTTCTAACTGTTGCTTCCAGACCTGCATACAGATTTCTCAAGAAGCAGGTCAGGTGGTATTCCCATCTCTGTCAGAATTTTCTACAGTTTGTTGTGATCTACACAGTTAAAGGCTTTGCCATGGTCAATAAAGCAAAAATAGATATTTATTTGGAACTCTCTTGCCTTTTTGATGATCCAATGGATGTTGGCAATTTGATCTCTTGTTCCTGTGACTTTTTAAAAACCAGCTTGAACATCTGGACGTTTACGGTTCACATATTGCTGAAGCCTGGCTTAGAGAATTTTGAGCATTACTTTGCTAGCAGGTGAGATAAGTGCATTTGTATGGTAGTTTGAGCATTCTTTGGCCTTGCCTTTCTTTGGGGTTGGAATTAAAACTAACCTTTTCCAGTCCTGTGGCCACTGGTGAGTTTTCCCAATTTGCTAACATTTTGAGTGCCGCACTTTCACAGCATCATCTTTTAGGATTTGAAATAGCTCAACTGGAATTTCATCACCTCCACTAGCTTTGTTTATAGTGATGCTTCCTAAGGCCCACCTGACTCCACATTCCAAGATATCTGGCTCTAGGTGAGTGATCACACCATTGTGATTATCTGGGTCATGCAGATTCTTTTTGTACAGTTCTTTGGTGTATTCTCTTCTTAATATATTCTGCTTCTGTTAGTTCCATACCATTTGTGTCCTTCATTGTGCCCATCTTTGGGCGCAAATGTTACCTTTGTTTCTCTAATTTTCTTGAAGAAATCTTTAGTCTTTCCTATTCTATTGTTTGCCTCTATTTCTTTGCACTGATCACTGAAGAGGGCTTTCTTATCTTTCCTTGATATTCTTTGGGATTCCTCATTCAAGTAGGTATATCTTTCCTTTTCTCCTTTGCTTTTCCCTTCTCTTCTTTTCACAGCTATTTGTAAGGCCTCTTCAGACAGCCATTTTGCTTTTTTGCCTTTCTTTTTTTGGGGGGATGGTCTTGCTCCCTGTCTCCTGTAGTATGTCATGAACCTCTGACAATTGCTCATCAGGCATTCTGTGTATCAGATCTAGTCCCTTAAATCTATTTCTCAATTCCACTGTACAGTCATAAGGAATTTTATTTAGGTCATACCTGAATGGTCTAGGGGTTTCCCCCACTTTCTTCAATTTAAGTCTGAATTTGGCAATAAGGCGTTCATGATCTGAGCCACGATCAGCTTCTAGTTGTTTTTACTGACCGTACAGAGCTTCTCCATCTTTGGCTGCAAAGGATATAATCAGCCTGATTTCGGCGTTGACCATCTGGTGATGTCCATGTGTAGAGTCTTCTCTTGTGTTGTTGGAAGAGAGTGTTTGCTATGACCAGTGTGTTTTCTTGGCAAAACGCTATTAGCCTTTGCCTTGCTTCATTCTGTTCTCCAAGGCTAAATTTGCCTGTCTGTTTCTCCAGGTGTTTTTGTCTTCCTACTTATGCATTCCAATTCCCTATAATGAAAAGGACCATCTTTTGTTGGGTGTTAGTTCCATAAGGTCTTGTAGGTGTTCACAGAACCATTCAACTTCAGCTTCTTCAGCATTACTGGTCGGGGCATAGACTTGGATTACCATCATATTGAATTGTTTGCCTTGGAAAGGAACAGAGATCATTCTGTCATTTTTTGAGATTGCACCCAAGTACTGCATTTCGGAGTCTTTTTTTTTAACTATGAAGGCTAATCCATTTATTCTAAGGAATTCTTGCCCACAGTAGTAGATATGATTGTCATCTGAATTAAATTCACCCAATCCAGTTCATTTTAGTTCGCTGATTCCTAAAGCGTCAACATTCACTCTTGCCATCTCCTGTTTGAACACTTCCAATTTGACTTGATTCATGGACTTAATATTCCAGGTTCCTATGTAATATTGCTTTTCACAGCATAGGACATTGCTTCCATCACCAGTCACATCCACAGCTGGGTGTTATTTTTGCTTTGGCTCCATCTCTTCCTTCTTTCTGGAGTTATTTCTCCACTGATCTCCAGTAGCATATTGGGCACCTACCGACCTGGGGAGTTCATCTTTCAGTGTCCTATCTTTTTGCCTTTTCATACCATTCATGGGGTACTCAAGGCAAGAA
Source organism: Dama dama (assembly GCF_033118175.1). Lineage (NCBI taxonomy): Eukaryota > Metazoa > Chordata > Mammalia > Artiodactyla > Cervidae > Dama > Dama dama. Next base: position 58,394,360 of record NC_083705.1, on the reverse strand, counting down.
TATTGAAATGTTTTGCCATTCCCTTCTCCAGTGAACCACATTTTGTAAGAACTCTCCACCATGACCCGTCCGTCTTATTTGGCCCTACATGGCTTGGTTCATAGTTTCATTGAGTTAGACAAGGCTGTGGTCCGTGTGATTAGATTGGTTAGTTTCTGTGACTGTGGTTTTCAGCCTGTCTGCCTCTGTTGGAGAAGGATAAGAGGCTTATGGAAGCTTCCTAATGGAAGAGACTGACTAAGGGGGACACTGGGTCTTGTTCTCATGGGTGGGGCTGTGCTCATTAAATCGTTAACCCAATTTTCTGTTGATGGCTGGAGCTGTGTTCCCTCCCTGCTATTTACCTGGGGCCCAACTATGGTGGAGGTAATGAAGATAATGGTGACTTCCTTGAAAAGATCCCACACATGTCCTGCTACACTCAGTGCTCCCAACCCTGCAGCAGGCCACCACCGACCCATGCCTCTGCTGGAGACTCCTGGACACTCACAGGCAAGTCCAGGTCAGTCTCTTGTAGGGTTACTGATCTTTTCTCCTGGGGCCTCGTGCACACGAGGTTCTGTTTGTGCCCTCCAAGAGTCTATTTCCCAATCCTGTGTAAGTTCTTCCAGCTCTATGGTGGGGTTAATGGTGACCTCCTCCAAGAGGGCTCATGCCATACCCAAGTCTGCTGCACCCAGAGCCACTGTCCCTTTGGCAGTCCACTGCTGACCTCTACCTCCACAGGAGACACTCAAGCACAGTTCTCTCTCAGTCTCTGTGGGGTCCCTGGGTCCTGGTGCACACGAAGTTTGTTTTAGCCCTCTGAGCATCTCTGCTGGGAATGGGGTTTGATTCTAAATGTGAATTTGCCCCTCTTACCGTGTTTCTGGGGCTTCTCCTTTGCCCTTGGGCATGGGGTATCTCCTCACAGCTGCTCCTGTGCCTACTGTCTTACTGGGGTTTCTCTGACCTTGGGCACGGGGTATCTTCTCTCAGCTACTCGCTCCAGCACCATGCTTCACTTATTAAATATTATGACTTCACCTATTTAATGTTAATTCCATCCACAAATAGCCTTACAAAAACATCCATAATGAGTTTTGACTCATATCTGAGTCAAATATTTGAGCACCAACTCAAATTGACACATCAAATTAATAACCATTAAATCCACCCATTGTCCAGTTGCCACCATATGTCTTTTAAATATTTATTTATTGTCACTTTTTCGGAGAAGGCAATGTCAACCCACTCCAGTACTCTTGCCTGGAAAATCCTATGGATGGAGGAGCCTGGTAGGTTGCAGTCCATGGGGTCGCGAAGAGTTGGACACAACTGAAGAGACAGCAGCAGCAGCATTGTCAGATTTTAGTTGTGGCATGCAGCCTTTCTAGTTGTGGCCCTCCAGCTTAGTTACCACACAGCATGTGAGACCTTAGTTTTCTGAGCATGGATTAAACCCATGTCACCTGCATTGCAAAGTGAATTCTTAACTGCTGGACTGCCAGTGAAGTTTCATACCCATATGTCTTTAATCACCAAATAAAAGACAATACAGTCATACTTTGCCTAACATGGTAAAACTTTCCTACACACAAAAGCATACTAACGGTATTTAAATATGATTTAAATTCAGTACATCTTATGTTACATAATAAGTGGAACAGAAAAGAAAGAGAAAAAATATGCTTGCTTAACATATACAATTACATCACGGTAATCCAAGTCTATGCCCTGATCCGTAATGCTGAAGAAGCTGAAGTTGAACTGTTCTATGAAGACCTACAAGACCTTTTAGAACTAACACCCAAAAAAGATGTCCTTTTCATTATAGGGGACTGGAATGCAAAAGTAGGAAGACAAAAAACACCTGGAGTAACAGGCAAATTTGGCCTTGGAGTACGGAATGAAGCAGGGCAAATGCCAATAGAGTTTTGCCAAGAGAACACACTGGTCATAGCAAACACTCTCTTCCAACAACACAAGAGAAGACTCTACACATGGACATCACCAGATGGTCAAAACTGAAATCAGGTTGATTATATCCTTTGCAGCCAAAGATGGAGAAGCTCTATACAGTCAGCAAAAAGAGGACCAGGAGCAGACTATGGCTCAAATCTTGAACTCCTTATAACCAAATTCAGACTTAAATTGAAGAAAGTGGGGGAAACCCCTAGACCATTCAGGTATGACCTAAGTCAAATCCCTTATGACTGTACAGTGGAAGTGAGAAATAGATCTAAGGGACTAGATCTGATAGACAGAGTGCCTGATGACCTGTGGATGGAGGTTTGTGACATACTACAGGAAAGAGGGAGCAAGACCATAACCAAGAAAAAGAAATGCAAAACAGCGAAACGGCTGTCTGAAGAGGCCTTACAAATAGCTGTGAAAAGAAGAGAAGGGAAAAGCAAAGGAGCAAAGGAAAGATATTCCCATTTGAATGTAGAGTTCCAAAGAATAGCAAGGAGAGATAAGAAAGCCTTCCTCAGTGGTCAATGCAAAGAAATAGAGGAAAACAACAGAATGGGAAAGACTAGAGATCTCTTCAAGAAAATTAGAGATACAAGGGAACATTTCATGCAAAGATGGGCTCAATAAAGGACAGAAATGGTAGGGACCTAACAGAATCAGAAGATATTAAGAAGAGGTGGCAAGAATACACAGAAGAGCTATACAAAAAAGATCATCACGACCCAGATAATCACAAAGGTGTGATCACTCACAGTAACCTAGAGCCAGGCATCCTGGAATGTGAAGTCAGATGGGCCTTAGGAAGCATCACTACGAACAAAGCTAGTGGAGGTGATGAAATTCCAGTTGAGTTATTTCAAATTCTAAAAAATAATGCTGTCAAAGTGCTGCACTCAATATGTCAGGAAATTTGGAAAACTCAGCAGTGGCCACAGGACTGGAAAAGGTCAATTTTCATTCCAATCCCAACGAAAGGTAATGCTGAAGAATGCTCGAACAACCGCACAGTTGCACTCATCTCACATCCTAGTAAAGCAATATGTGAACCGTGAACTTCCAGATGTTTAAGCTGGTTTTAGAAAAGGCAGAGGAGCAAGAGATCAAATTGCCAACATTCGCTGGATCATTGAAAAAGCAAGAGAGTTCCAGAAAAACATCTATTTCTGCTTTATTGCCTCTGCCATAGCCTTTGACTGTGTGGATCACAATAAACTGTGGAAAATTCTGAAAGAGATGGGAATACCAGACCACCTGACCTGCCTCTTGAGAAGCCTGTATACAGGACAGGAAGCAACAGTTAGAACTGGACATGGAAAAACAGACTGGTTCCAAATAGGAAAAGGAGTCCGTCAAGGCTGTATAGCGTCACCCTGATTTTTTTAACTTATATGTGGAATACATCATGTGAAACACTGGGCTGGAGGAAGCACAAGCTGGAATCAAGATTGCCGGGAGAAATATCAATAACCAGAGATATGCAGATGACACCACACTTATGGCATAAAATGAAGAAGAACTAAAGAGCCTCTTGATGAAAGTGAAAGAAGAGAGTGCAAAAGTTGGTTTAAAGCTTAACATTCAGAAAACTAAGATCATGGCATCTGGTCCCATCACTTCATGGCAAATAGATGGGGCAAGAGTGGAAACAGTGGATGACTTTATTTTTCTGGGCTCCGAAATCACTGTGGATGGTGATTGCAGGTATGAAATTAAAAGACGCTTACTCCTTGGAAGGAAAGTTATGACCAACCTACACAGCATATTAAAAAGCAGAGACATTACTTTGCCAACAAAGGTCCATCTAGTCAAGGCTATGGTTTTTCCAGTGGTCATGTATGGATGTGAGAGTTGGACTATAAAGAAACCTGAGCTCAGAAGAATTGATGCTTTTGAACTGTGGTGTTGGAGAAGACTCTTGAGAGTCCCTTGGACTGCAAGGAGATCCAACCAGTCCATCGTAAAGGAGATTAGTCCTGGGTGTTCATTGGAGGTACTGATGTTGAAGCTGAAACTCCAATACTTTTGACACCTGATGCAGAGAGCTGACTCATTTGAAAAGACCCTGATGCTGGGAAAGATTGAGGTCAGGAGGAGAAGGGAACGACAAAGGATGAGATTGTTGGATGGCATCACCGACACAATGGACATGGGTTTGGGTGAACCCCGAGAGTTGGTGATGGACAGGGAGGCCTGGTGTGCTGCAGTTCATGGGGTCACAAAGAGTTGGACATGTCTGAGTGACTGAACTGAACTGAATATATACAAACAATTATACTTGTAATAGAATAAGGAAGAAACACATGACAATTGCACCTCTCTTTTCTGTAGCTGATCATATAGTTATAGATGATGTTTATAACTACATTTTTCTACTACCCATTGTGTATCCCTCTTGAGCTCAATAAGCACCTCAGCTGGCATACTTTGCAACCTTAGACAACCAGTCACTTTACTAAAAAAAGAGTATCTCTGAGTTAAGTATAAGAATTAAATGTGATAATGAATGTAAGGCATATAAAAAGATGTGTTTCATGTTTTTATTGAGCCTCCAGATTCGTTGTAAAATTAAACATTAAATGAATAAACATATATGTAACACTACATAATTAAAATATTCTTAATAAAAATAAAATGAAACATCTAACTAAATGGAGAAATTGTTCTGTGCAAGTAACATTTAAGAAGAAATAAGATTTGAGTGGAAATTACATAAAGAACTAAGAAGAAAACCATTACAGTAAAATGAACCATGTATAAGATCCTAATGCAGAAAAGAACCTAATACATTCAAGGAACTGAAACATATGTTTGTCTGCATCTTGTGAGAGCATAAAACTAAAATTATTCTGGGTTAAGATAACACTAGCTGGTTGTGATGAATAACTATGTGTATGTTGACTAGACTATTCAATCAAATAGTCAGTTGAACCGAGTATTCAATCAAAACCAAAATGTAAATATATGTTATGTTATTTAAACTGTGTTGAGGTAAAAAATATTGAAGCTTTGTCTTTACTGCTTTTAAAATATATAAACAAAAGTGTGCTGAAGTAAAAGAGGGTTTAATTCACTACTCAAGAATTAGAAATTTCCACAACAATCTTTATGCTTACCTTTAATGATTATACTAATGCCAAACCTTTTTATAGGAAAAAAAAAAGTCATACTCTTGATTATCTCACATCTTTAGCAGTCTTCAAGGTTATAATAACTCTTACATATCTTAAACCTGGAGAAATGCCCAAAGCTTTAGCAGGTCATATATTTTATGCTTGTGTAAGATACCGCTCAGAATCTGTTACACTAAGTCCCTTATGGACGAGCATTCAAGTTGTGAACTTTCAAAGATGCAAACGTGCATTGGCAAGTCTGTAGGTTGGTTTACATGTGTGGTGTACATCGCCACATGTGTACCTCCTCTATAAGTGGCTGTGCTTTTTTGTACTTTATTCTGAAGTACTGTACCAAACACAGTATTACAGCGGCTTTATCTCAAGCCCAGGGTGTCTGGAAGCAAGCATAAAAGCAAAAATGACCTAGGTGGTATTGCTGAAGAACTGAAGAGATTCATGATTCAGAGAATGGCAAGGGGATTTTCTTTATTTGGGGAAGCACTGTTAGTTTCAAGGCACAAGATGTGAATGCAGAACAGTATGGGAAGGCTGCAGCAGCAGTTTAGAATGCAATCCAATGTTACCCAGTCTTCTATGGTGAGAAAAACAAGAGCTAAAAATACTACCCAGACATCACTGGATCCTTTTTTCAAGAGAGTAGGAAGAATTGAATCCAGTAAGGAACCAGAATCTGTGCCATCAATGTCAGGCATGAGTGAAACTCCTGCTTGCTCTCCGTCTCCTATTGCTGACGATCCTTCAACTCTACCATCTCCCCCCACATCCTGCTTCTCCAGTTAGTAATTCTTCTTGCCCATTCACTCAATGCCAATCCCTGTGTACCAACTGCTATACCGTACCGCTGCACTTTTCAAGGTACTATCCTATAAGATCAAAATGTCTTCTGTAATTTTTGTTTGTTTTTTATGTACTATTTTTATGAAAATGTATTATAAACCTATTATAGTACAATATAGCTAACTATGTTAGTTGTATACCTAAGAATAACTTCGTTGAGCTCATTTGCAAATTGGACTTACTAACATGCTATTGTAACAAAAGTCATTTGTATGTAGGGAACTTACTGTATCTGCACTCGCCCTCAATTTGTTACTGGGCAAGTGGAGTTCCATTTTACTCCAGAAAGACAGAGACACCTAGATCTTAGAGAAAATAAAGTCCTACATAGCCCTAGGGGTTGAATCATGATTAGTTGAAGCCAGTAATAATAATCCCATTCTATATGTTCAGTGGTTAATCTAATGGTGCTTGTATAATTCAGTGCTAGTAATGAGGAAAAATCAGCTTTATTAGCTATTAGAAAGAAAAAAAAAAAAACTTCCCAAGGCAAATCTTTGAGAGAAATTATCTTTAAACTCTGCCCTTTCTTACTACCATACACTATAAGGTGAATGTTTAAGCCAGAATCTTCTAAGGAATGCATAAAAAGAAGGACGTAGATGTGATTGTTGAGTAGCTGAATCAGAGATGCAACCAACCTCCAGCAATGTTAAAGGGACATCTTATAATTTGTGACAGTCTTATCTTTTTATCAAAAGTTTGAAAAATTTGCAGACTTTTATGTTGGTGCTAACAGAAGGAAAATGTTGTTTCAGAAACTATCTAATCCATTTTTCAGAATTATACATTTTGACAACTAAGGAAAGACAGTAAAGATGAGCCCTTGGTCTCAAAATGTGTGTTTAGGGCTATGATCTAGAGAAACACTGTCCGTTATATTTAAGCTATTCACATATCAACTGTAGTCAGAATTTTACTAAATGGGGTTGTTTTTGTGGAACAAACACATTGTTATGCCAGAAAAAGTTGTGAAAATTTTGACTACATTACATGAAGCTGATTAGGGGATTCTTCACTTGAAAGTATCAGCTAAACTTGCCTGGCAATGTGGAAGTTAGCCATAAACTGAAAAAAAAAACAAATATATATATATAATACTTTGTAGGCAGCATGCCCTGACAAAAGCATCTAATTTTCTCATGGAAAGGGATCAAGATTGCTTGGTTAGAGGGCATGTTAATTATTTGGGACCACATCGTGCAGAGAACATTGAGTCCTTCACAAAGTGACTCTGTGTTCCACATAAAGCCCTGTGGCAGCAACGATAGACCCATATCACATAATGAATTGGAACCATATCTGAGCTATCACTATTGTCCCACATCATTTCAAGTCTGTTTTAAGGGTGTGACAGATAAGGCAATCCAATGGGAGTTTTTGGTGAAAATTCGACAGCAGCATCCATTATGTATCTTACTGTTCATCATGCCTAGAAATGCACTTTGATGGTAGAGAGCACATCTTCCTTGTTCAGTGCAGTATCCCCAGTGTTTTAAATGATAGCATCTGATGCATGATAAGTCCTGTTGAGTGAATTATTAGTCTGTATAGCATGCCCTATTATAAAGTGTTCTGGGTGTACCTGCATAAATAATGAAGTAGGTGTGTAAGATATAGATGATTATTTATACATAACCTTATTATTTATATTATAAGCACTATATATTATAACCACTACCCTCCAAGACTCTCTTTCACTCTTTTTCCTGAACTGTAGAATCATTGAGATTGAATTTCTTACTCTAAAACAAAAGAGAAGCCATTTTCTTTTACTTTAAAGAATATGTAAATTGCAAATACAGTGTGCAAGCAATTAAGTAAATAAAACATGTACATGTTAAAGCATTAAGTAATGTTAGGCAACCAAAGGAAAAATAAACCAATGGGAGTACATCAAACTCTAAAACTTCTGAGCAGCAGAGACCCATGAACTGAGTGAAAAAAGTCTACCAAAGGAGAGCATATTTACATGCTCTATCTCTGACAATGAATAAATATTCAAAATGTAAAAAGCACTTTTACAACTCAGCCTCATTCTCACAAACCTGGATGAAAAATGGGCAAATGTCTAGAAAAGATATTTTCCAAGAAACATCCAAATGTCCTTCAGATTAAAAGATGTTCAACCTCAATAAACATCATTCCGGAAAATGCAAATCAAATCACCCCAAGATATCACCTCACATATGTTCGTATGGCCACTATTTAAAAAAAAAAGTATTAATAGGATAAGGAAAAATTAGAATCCTTGTACACTGCAGGTAGGAATGCAAAATAAAACATTTATTATAGACTACAGTATGGAGTATATATAAAAAATAGAACAACAACAAGGTCTAGCAATAACACTTCTCAGTATTTATTAAAAAGTATTGAAATCAGAATCTTGAAACATCTGCATTTTGATGGTCACTGTAGCACTATTCACAATAGCCAAGATATGGAAACAACTCCAGTGTGCACTGACAGATGAATGGATAAAGCAAATGTGGACACATACATTAGCACATTATTATTCATCCTTTAAAAAGAAGGAAATCCTGCAATATGCAACAATATGAATGAACCTAGAGGACATTATGCTAAGTGAAATAAGTCAGTCACAAAAGGACAGATACAGTATGATTCCATTTAAATGAGGTATCTAATATAGTCAAACTCATAGAAGCAGAGACTAGAATGGTGCTCGCCAGGGCCTATTGTTGTGGGTTGTTTAGTTTCCAAGTCATGTCCAACTCTTTTGTGACCCCAAGGACTATAGCCCACCAGGCTCCTCTGTGCATGGGATTTCCCAGGCAAGAACACTAGAGAGGGCTGCTATTTCTTTCTCTAGGGGATCTTCCTAACCTTGGGTCAAACCTGTATTTCCTGCACTGGCAAGCATATTCTTTACCATTGAGCACCAGGGAAGCCCACCAGTGGCTATGGGCAGAGGTAAATGGGGAATAATTATTCAATGAATATGATGTTTCAGTTGACCAGGATGAATAAGTTCTAGGGGTCCGGTGAACGACATCCAACCTGTAGCTAACAATACTGTGCTGTGAAATTAAAGTGCTGTTAAAAGGGCAGCTATCGTGTTAACGGTTCTAAATACAATAGAAACCTAAATATGCTAAGATAAAAATGAAAAAATAATGTCCATTAAGTGGAACATACTGTATTTCATGAGGCTAAAATGAATATATTTGGTTCCTTTACTAGGATTTGAATATCTTGTGGTGCTAGATGGTATAATTATAGAAATGAGAAGTCATGGTTAACAAAGTATGACCACTAGGTATTTTTGGACTAACATTGAAGATACTTGCCATCTCTCCAAATGTAGATGTCAGAGTTACTGAAATTAATTTATTTATCCATTCCTTCAGAAAATACTATATGCATGTATATGTATGAATTGATTGATTGTCTGGACATTGTCTTAAGCACTGGGATTAGAGAAAGAACTGATTCAGAGAGAAACATCTTTTCATCCAGAGAGAGAAGCTGATGTTAGGTTGTCAAAACATGGGAATGAGAATATGCTGAGATGCAAGAAGATGCAAACAATGTTAATTATTGCTGAAAATTTAGGTAATGTAAGAACCCAAAAGCGCCCTTGAATTTAGAAACATATAGGACCCTGTTGACCTTAGCCAGAGCAATATATCTATATCTATATCTATGTATCTATCTATCTGTCTATATAAATGGAGGTGGGGATCGATTATGATTGTCCAAAATTTGAGCATTTTATACTGGCAGCTCTAAATCATAGTTTGATTAGTTAATGACACAATTGACGGTTAAAATAGTCAAGGAGGCAGAGGTATAGCCCTATTTTTCCTTCAGCTTCTTGATATGTGATACCTGGATGCACTGCATACTGAATTCTGGCGTGGAGAACAAATAAAATATGCAACCAATTACGTAGAGCAAATATCAAAAATGATGACCTTTCAATTGCTAGATAAAATGGCACAAATCCCAGCTTGGGTCAAAGCGTCCTAGAAGAGAAAATTAGGCACTATACTCTGAAAATTACTTTTTAGCAACTGGTTTATTACTCCAGTGCTTCAGATTGTTTTTTTTTTTTTTATAGTAATTAATGAACAATGTTAGTTAATGACGCAGCATTTATCTTGTACAAATAGAATGAGCAACTTCAAGTATATTAATGTCAAACATCATATTGATTACTTGATATTTTTTATTCCAGTTTCCAGCAAAATTAAAAGAAAAAAATGGCTTTGGAATTATAGGTGTCCTGGAGTTATTTTAGTGAGACAGCTTTTCTCAACATAGAATATTATGTACAGGTAATTTATATAATAAATCAATTGATATTGACTATATAAACATGATATATTTAATATATTGTATATACATTATTTTATATGGAAATGTATGAACTTATTAAATATAATGTAACCTATATATGTGTGAAAAATATGAAATATAATCACCTATTTTTGACTAGGAAATTAATATCTAGTAAATATAATAACTGTTTTTCCTAAATAGTTGAAAGTAGGATATAAAAGTGTTTGAGTGTTATGTTAGCCACTCAGTCATGTCTGACTCTGCAACCCATAGACTTGTAGCCCACCAGGGTCCTCTGTCCATGGAATTCTCCAGGCAAGAATACTGAAGTAGGTTGCCATTCCCTTCTCCAAGGGATCTTCCTAACCCAGGGATGGAACTCACATCTCATATCTCTCCTGCATTGACAGGAAGGTTCTTTACCTTATGAGCTGCCGGGGAAACCCAAAAGTGTTTGACTTGGCTAGCTATTTGATTAGTTTTTTCTGCGAAACCACCTGTAATTCTAAAGTTTCATTTCTCTTAATTTTTTAATGAATAAGAGTATATGTAAATACAGCAAATATTTCTCTTGTTTCTATAGTTTATGTTGACTATAGTTTATTAGTTATGAATATTTATTATATCATGTCCCCTCTACTGACATGTGCAAGTTAAAGTTAAGTCGCTCAGTCGTGTCTGACTCTTTGCAACCCCGTGGACTGTAGCCCACCAGGCTTCTCCGTCCATGGGATTCTCCAGGCAAGGATACTGGAGTGGGTTGCCATTTCCTTCTCCAGGGGATCTTCCTGACCCAGGGATTGAACCCAGGTCTCCCACATTGCAGGCAGACGCTTTTAACCTCTGAGCCACCAGGAAAGACCTATTGACATGTAAGTTACATATATTTTTATAATTATTTCTTTCTTCTTTTTATTGTTAAGCATGTATTTCCAATTAGCCAAATCCAGTACTAGTTGGTACATTTCTTTTTGTTCCAGAATAATGCAAGGGACATGAAAAATTTATATTTAGCTCACTCTATTAAACTAACATGTCTTTGTCATTCTGTACTTCAGTAATGAATGTTTTATTTAATTTCCACAGCATACGATAAGGCAGGCATAATTAATTTAAATTTACTGACATGGTTTCTATTTCCATTGCACTTCTTTCTTTTCTGATCTTACTGTTGTTGCGGTTTAATCCTGTTTCTGTGACATTTTATCTTTGTGTATCTCTGGTGTTAGGATTCTCCTTGCTACTGGCTTGCTCTCAAAATTTCACTCAGATTTTCTTCCCATAATATCTCTATTTCAAGATGTGAGCTGCTCAGGCTGATGCTTCCCAGGTGGTGCAGTGGTAAAGAATCTGCCTGCCAATGCAGGGGAAGGAAGAGACACGGCTTCAATCCCTGGGTCAGAGAGATCCTCTGGAGGAAGAAATGGCAACCCACTCTAGTATTCCTGCCTGGAAAATTCCAGGGACAGAGGAGCCTGACTGATTACAATCCATTGCAAAGAGTCAGATGTGACTGAGCACACACAAGCATGCACGGCAACACCTCTATTTCAAGATAAAATTATTATTTTATTATTTAATAAAATATTTCATTAAAATATTATTCTGTTCTTTTATGTTTCAGTTACCTAACAAAATCTTTTTATATTTTATCTCCTTTATAATTCCAGTATCTGAAATTCCTACAGATCTACTGTCTGTTAGTCTTGCTGGTTGTTATTCAAAATTTAGTTTCTCATTGGCATAGTCACAGTAATGGTGTGTGGAAGTACATTTAAAACATGTCTTCAAGTATTGAAGTATTGAACTTCCAAGTATTGAACTTATTCCAAGTAATGTTATTTTCCTTCTGATATAATGTATTTGCTTATTCCACACATCCTATGGACAAAGGAGCCTGGCAGGCTACAGTCCATGGGGCCCGCAAGAGTCAGACACAACTTGGCAACTAAACCACAACCATTTCAGACATCTCAGACCATTAATAAACAAAGATCATCATATTTTAATTTCAAGCATGAAAGTAATTCAAAGCTAGTTTTTGGTTAACTGACAGAAAATTCATGCCAAACTCCTTCAAGGTCGCGAAGTAATGATTTTGGTGGTGGGGGTTAGCAGAAATCCCCTGCATGGATGAGTCTGGTTTTCAAATTTTGTTCCTATATTCCTGTGAGGCTCTTAAAAGCACGTCTCAGGCAGTCTGCTGTCTCTTTCGTAAAAGTCAAATGTATACTGGGGAAAAATGGTTCCTAATGCTAGATTCAGATCTCAGAATGTGTGTTGTTTTCTTCCCTGGGAAGATGGCCTAGACATTCTTGAGTATTTTGTTATCTCTTTGATTCCTACAAGCAGATTTTAAAAATAGCTATATTGCCAAGGTTTCTTAATTGCCTTCAGTAGAATTGATCTCAATGATCTGATCTACCATTAACAGATGTAGAAATCTTACATATTCTTTGTAGGATAAAAGAATCTGCCATTTGACTCTGTATAATAATAGGGCAAAGAAAATAAAAGAACTTTGATAAAAAAGGAAACTTATTTCAGAGTCTGCTTTTCTTGTAGGTTCTCAAGCATGTGTCTGTAATTGAACCATTTTATGTTTTTCACAATAGCCAATCTAATGTTTTATATGCAAAGATACATTTCATGAATATAGGCAAGTTGATATATTAATATCATATATTGTGAAAGTTTTAAAATCTTTGTGCATTATTATTACATCACATGGACAAATTCAGTCCATTAACTTTCATTAAATGTCATGATATTTTCAATAAAGAAAATATTAGAACTTAAAAAAGTAGGAACTTTAATAATTAAATCTACTTAACTGAATTTGCCTGCTGCAGTCCATGGGGTTGCAAAGAGTTAGACATGACTGAGCGACTGAACTGAACTGAACTGAAATTAATTTCCTATGCAGCTCAAGAAGAAAAAAAAAAAATATATATATATATATGTATATATAAAAAAATTCTATGTATTTTGGTGGGTGGTTCTTCATACCTAGTAGCAAAATAAGCTTCAGAACTATCATATGATTAATATTTCTTTTTAAAAAATCAAACAAATTATTTTTTGAGATTTGCTGTTGTTCAGTCACTCAGTCATATCTGACTCTTTGCAAACCCATGGATGGCAGCACGCAAGGCATCCCTGTCCTTCACCATCTCCCTGAGTTTGCTCACACTCATGTCCATTGAGTTGATGATGCCATCCAACCATCTCATCCTGTGATGCTCCCTTCTCTTCCTGCCCTCAATCTTTCCTAGCATCAGGATCTTTTCTAATGAGTTGGCTCTTTGCATCAGGTGGCCAAAACATTGAAGCTTCAGCTTCAGCACGTCTTTTCCATGAATATTCAGATTGGGTTTCCTTTAGGATTGAATGGTTTGATCTCCTTGCTGTCCAAGAGACTCTCAAGAGTCTTCTCCAACACCACAGTTCAAAAGCATCAGTCTTTCAGCACTCAGCCTTCTTTATGATCAAAGTCTCACATCCATACATGACTACTGGAAAAACCATAGCTTTAATTATATGGACTTTTGTCAGCAAAATTATGTCTCTGCTTTTTATTCATAATACGCTATCTAATTTTGTCATAGCTTTCCTTCCCAAGAAGCAAGTGTATTTTAATTTTGTGGCTATAGTTACTGTCTGCAGTGATTTTGGAGCCCAAGAAAATAAAATCTTTTACTGTTTCCATTTTTCTCCCTTCAATTTGCCATGAAGTGGTGGGACTGGTTGCCATGATGTTAGTTTTTTGAATGTTGAATTTTAAGCCAGCTTTTTCAGTCTCCTCTTTTACCCTTATCCAGAGGCTCTTTAGTTCCTCTTCGTTTTCTGCCTTTAGGGTGATTTCACCTGCATGTCTGAGATTACTGATATTTCTCCATCTAAACTTGATTCCAGCTTATGCTTCATCCAGCCTGGCATTTTGTATGATGTACTCTCCATGTAAGTTAAATAAACAGGGTGACAATACATTGCCTTGACATACTCCTTTCCCAATTTGGAACAAGTTCATTGTTCCATATCTGGTGCTAACTGTTGTTTCTTGATCTGCATATAGGTTTCTCAGGAGGCAGGCTAGGGAGTCTGATATTTCCATCTCTTTAATAATTTCCCAGTCTGTTGTGATCCATACAGCCAAAGGCTTTAGTGCAGTCAATGAAGCAGAAGTAGATGCTTCTCTGGAATTCTCTTGTTTTTTCTATGATCATATGGGTACTGTCAATTTGATCTCTGGTTCCTCTGCCTTTTCTAAATCTAGCTTGACCATCCCTGAGTTCTCAGTTCATGTACTGTTGAAGCCTAACTTGATGGATTTTGAGCATTATCTTGTTAGCATATGAAATGATCACAGTTGTGTGTTTGCACATTTTTTTGGCATTATCTTTCTTTGGGATTGGAATGAAAACTGACATTTCCAACCCTGTGACCATTGCTGAGTTTTCCAAACTTGCTGACATATTGAGTGCAGCACTTTAAGAGCAGTAAAGGAGTAACCATGTACTATATAGCTGTCCTTACAATGTTTTCATAGTGCGTGGTGCATTCGTTCATAGTTCATAGACCAACAGTATCACTTACACCTGCTGACTTATCGGAAAGGCAGATTCTCTGAACTCACTCCAAACCTATCCAATCAGAATCTCTGATTAGAAACAAAAATCTGATGATTTAAAAAATACATTTTGAGAAATATTGCCAACCAATTTCAAATAAAAGAATAAGTAAACTAAACTGTTTATTATGGATAGAAATTTAACCTATATCAATAAATTATTTTCTGAGTACATTTTATTTGAGAAACAAAGCATTATTTCATCCACTACACTAATATAATGTTATAGAAAGAGATTTAGACACATATCACATCCTTAGATATATTGGAAACAACATCAAATTGTGTCTTTCTCTGTAAATCAAAAGGAACTTGAGTTGTTCAACTTCCTTTTTATTGTTGGTGACAATAAAATAATTTGGAGTGATATAACCACATATCAAATTTATGTTTTTCAACTGTATGTATTGAATTGTGATATTGAAAAGTGTGTAATATAATAGAAGCTGTCCTCTTTATTTCTAAAAGTAGAAATTCTTTTGAGAAAGTAACTGAATTAAAATGCTCATGTGTTAGGCATGGCATTCTTGTTTAAAAAAAAAAAAAATCAGGGTTACCTAAAGGAAAAGACATTAAACTTGTTCTCAGGCACATAGCCAGAAGGATTTTCTTGCTCAGTTACTTATCAGTTTATGAGTTTGAGCAAGTCGTCCAGCCTGAACCTCTATGTGACTAGACTCACTATAACATCATGTGATTAGATGATGCACAGACTTTATTTAACAGAAAATATTTGAGGATTTAGAATTTCAGGTTCAAGAGAGTGATATCATTGAAAGTCAAGATATATGGGGCAATTTAAAGCCAGGTTTATCTGAAAGAAGAGACTCCTTTGGATTAATATCCCTAACACTGTTACATCTTAAAAAGCTGGAAGTCTAGAAGGGCATAGCATGCAAAAGCACATGCTTAGTCGTGTCGAACTCTTTGCGACCCCATGGACTGTAGCCTGCCAGGCTCCCCTGTTCATAAAATTCTCCAGGCAAGAATACTGGAGTGGGTTGACATTTCCTACTCCAGGGAATCTTCCAGATCCAGGGATGGAATCCACATTTCCCACGTCTCTTGCACTGGCAGGCAATTCTTTACCACTGAGTCACCTGGGAAGCCTGGAAGTGCATGAAAGAAAGAAAGTGTTAGTTGCTCAGTTATGTCCAACTCTTTGTGGCTCCATGGACTGTAGCCCATAAGGCTCTTCCAACCATGCAGTTTTCCAGGCAAGAATACTGGAGTGGGTTGCCATGCCCTCCTCCATATATATATATATATATATATATATATATATATATATATATATATATACATACACACTTAGAATAATAATTCTTCTAGTTTAAAATGACCTCCAATTAATTTGTTTTGTGGTTAAATATCTAGTCAGTTGTACCTCAAATTATCTATGAAGACCAAGTCTTCTCATGAAGCTATCTGGCTGTACATCTATAGCAACTTGGTGATCTTGGGTCCACATGTTGCTTTTAGGTGCTCCACTAGTCTCAGGTTTAAGATGTTCTCGTCCCTGTATGTCCAGGATCCATGCCCACAAAACATTATTTTTCCTACCTAATGTTTTTTAAAAATGTCATCACCCATTTATAATATTAGAGGTCTATACCTACCTGCATGTAATGGCACTCTGTGATTTTCTTATTCTTACACCAAAACTTTTCTAGTTAACTAGTTGCTTCATGTTTCTACATCCCCATGTTAAAGTAACTGTTTTGTATGTTGGGGTGCCTTAAGGTTAGCATTAAGGCTAGGGTGTACAATGTAGTGATTCAATATTTCTATACATTTCAAAATAATGACCACAATAAATTCAATTTCCATCTCTCACCATAAAAAACATTACATAATTTTTGTCTTTATTCCCCACACCATACATGTCATAACTGTGACTCATTCATCATGTAACTGAAAATTTGCATCTCCTGATCTCCCTCACCTTCTTGTCTCCTTTTCCCAGCCACCTCCCCTGTGGCAAGCACCTTTTTCTGGGTTTATGACTCTATTTCCTTTTCTAAAAAATATTTATTTATTTGGCTGTCTCGGATCTTAGTTGTGGCACATGGGCTCTCTATCTGTGGCACACAGGCTCCAGAGCCTGTGGGCTTAGTAACTCCTCGACATGTTGGATGTTAGTTCCCCCACCAAGAATTGAACCCACATCCCCTTGCACGGCAAGGAGAGTTCTTAACCAGTGGACCATCAGTGACGTCCCATGACTGTGTTTCTATTGTTATATTTGTTTGTTTGTTTTAGATTCTGCATATAAATGAAATCATACAGTATTTACCCTTCTCTAGTGAATCTCTATAATAACTACTATTGGAAAAAATTATTTAAATGATAGTCCATGGCATGTGTTTTGAAATATAGATAATTAATAAGTGAATATAAGTGGGAAAGATATATTTTTTTTCCTGGTAAAAATCAAAATGAGTAGAAAAATAGCACAATGCAGATAGTAAGCTGCACTGTTTTGTTAGGAGTCACCCTGAAATGTAATTTTGAGAATAAAATGTAACCTGGCTTGTGGCTTGAATTTAGTATCTCTAAAACTCATGTTTCCTTAATATTAATAATTAAAATTGTGATATTAGTGGGGTTTCTTCCTAACTCCAGGGTTATTTCATTATAAAATAAATAAACAAGATGAAACTATTTCTTCACTGGAAAGCTCCCACTTAAATGTAAACTGTGAATTCCCCAACTTTAATAGGGCAGGAAGTATTATTGCTTTATATAAAAAGAGTGGTTTTATACATGATATAGATCTTTTCATATACAACTGTTATACATTTTAAAGTCTTTGACTACTTTATAAGGCAGTTTAGATATTTTACATATTAAAGGAAAATTTATATGATACTCATTAATTAACATCTTCTGCCAGTCATTTAAGCAACAGTGGGTATTTCCACAATAACTGCCCACATGGAAGTTATCTATTAGCAAGCGAGGAAAGGAAAAAGTAAAAATCATAACTTACATAGTGACTTAATGTAGAAAATTTAATATGGGATAAATTACTATGGGAGGTGGTTCAGTTTAGAACTAGAAGGATGGTGATCCTCACTGAAAGGTGATTTTCATGCAAAGTTGGGGAAATATGAAGAAAAAAATACTATGTGTCTCTGATTCATGGATATTTCAGGCAAAAGGATAAGGAAGAGCAGAAGCCCTGAGGTGGGAAAGAATGAAGAGTGTCCTAGGAACAGTGCTAAGGCCCATGTGACTCATCTGAGTGAGACAAAGAATAGCAGGGAGAGAAGTGAGAAAGAAGGAAGGACAGATGGTTTAATGCCCTTCTGGTCATTGCAGAAGTGTTGCTTTTTGTTATTTGTAGAGATAGGAAACAATTGGGGAACTTTGAGCTGAGGAGTATAGGACAATGTATTTTGCTTGGTCAGTTGAAGTGTTGTATTGAGAATAATATGAAAGTATTCAAGGGTACTGGGAGCTGACTGTGGCTCAGATCATGAAATCTTTATTGACTAATTAAGACTTAACTTGAAGAAAGTAGGGAAAACCACTGGATCATTCAGTTATGACTGAAATCAAATCCCTTACTATTATACACTGAAGGTGACAAATAGATTCAAGGGATTAGATCTGATAGAGAGTGCCTGAAGAACAACGGATGGAGATTCGTGACATTGTACAGGAGGCAGGGATCAAGACCATTCCCCAAAAAAAGAAATGCAAAAAGGCAAAAGGGTTGTCTGAGGAGGCCTTACAAATAGCTGTGGAAATAAGAGAAGGGAAAGGCAAAGGAGAAAAGGAAGGATATACCCATTTGAATACAGAGTTTCAAAGAATATCAAGGAGAGATAAGAAAGCTTTCCTCAGTGATCATTGTAAAGAAATAGGGGGAAACAATAGATAGGGAAAGACTAGACATCTCTTCAAGAAAATTAGAGATACCAAGGGAACATTTCAGGCAAAGATGGGTTTGATAAAGGACAGAAATGGTATGGACCTAACAGAAGCAGAAGATATTAAGAAGAGGTGGCAAGAATACACTGAAGAACTATACAAAAAAGATCTTAATGACCTAGATAATCACAATAGTGTGATCACTCACCTAGAGCCGGACATCCAGGAATCTGAAGTCAAGTGGGCCTTATGAAGCATCAGTAGCAACAAAGCCAGCTAAGGTGATGGAATCCTAGTTGAGCCATTTCAAATTCTAAAAGATGATGCTGTGAAAGTGCTGCACTCAATATGCCAGCAAATCTGGAAAACTCAGCAGTGGCCACAGGACTGGAAAAGGTCAATTTTCATTTCAATCCCAAAGAAAGGCAATGACAAAGAATGTTCAAACTACCTGACAATTGCATTCATCTCACACACTAGCAAAGTAATACTCAAAATTCTCCAAGCCAGGCTTCAACAGTACATGAACCAAGAACTTCCAGATGTTCAAGTTCATTTTAGAAAAGGCAAAGGAACCAGAGATAAATTGCCAACAGTTGGATCATGAAAAAAACAAGAGTGTTCCAGAAAAACATCTACTTCTGCTTTATTGACTATGCCAAAGCCTCTGACTGTGTGGACCACAACAAACAGTAGAAAATTCTTAAAAGTATTGGAATACCAGACCACCTGACCTGCCTCTTGAGAAATCTGTATGCAGGTCAAGAAGCAACAGTCAGAACTGGACATGGAACAACAGACTGGTTCCAAATAGGGAAACAAGTACGTCAAGGCTGTATATTGTCACCCTGCTTATTTAACTGACACGCAGAGTACATCATGAGAAATGCTGGGCTGGATGAAGCACAAGCTGGAATCAAGATTGCTGGAGAAATATCAATAACCTCAGATATGCAGATGACACCACCCTTATGGCAGAAAGGGAAGAAGAACTAAAGAGCCTCTTGATGAATGTGAAAGAGTGAAGTGAAAAAGTTGGCTTAAAGCTCAACATTCAGAAAATTAAGATCATGGCATATGGTCCCATCAGTTCATGGCAATAGATGGGGAAACAATGGAAACAGTGTGAGACTTTATTTTTTGAGGTTCCAAAAACATTGCAGATGGCAACTGCAGTCATGAAATTAAAAGACGCTTGCTCCTTGGAAGAAAAGTTATGACCAACTGAGACAACATATTAAAAAGCAGAGACATTACTTTGCCAACCAAGGTCCATCTAGTCAAACTATGGTTTTTGCAGTAGCCATGTATAGATGTGAGAGTTGGACTATAAAGAAAGCTGAAGACAGAAGAATTGAGGTTTTTGAACTGTGGTGTTGGAGAAGACTCTTGAGAGTCCCTTGGACAGCAGGGAGAGCCAACCAGTCCATCCTAAAGAAAATCAGTCCTGAATATTCATTGGAAGGACTGATGCTGAAGCTGAAACTCCAATACTTTGGCCACTTGATGCGAAGAAGTGACTCTTTTGGAAAGACCCTGATCCTGGGAAAGATTGAAAGTGGAAGAGAAGGGGAAGACAGAGGATGAGATGGTTGGTTGGCATCACCAACACAATGGACATGAGTTTGAGTAGGCTCCAGGAGCTGCTGATGGACAGGGAAGGCTGGTGTACTGCAGTCCATGGGTTTGCAAAGAGTGGGACATGACTGAGTGACTGAACTGAACTGAGTCAAGGGTAGAATTGGGGGTCCAGCGAGTAGATGTTTTATCAAACTTTGGAGCAGTAGCAGTCGTTTTACACTTCTGATCATTACCAAACTCATAAGACAAGGTAAGATTTATTGAGAACCAGATATGTATAGCTAAAGAGGACAAGGATAGAGCATGCTTAATTGTGGGAACCATATTTTAGTGTTTTCTCAGGAATATCTCCTGGAATTTAATCTGACTCATTCTCTCTTCCTTGCCAACTCTTCACCCCACCCCTTGTCCCCCTGTTCTTACCTTAAGTTAGATATCCTAACTGACAGGTCAGCATTAGCAAGATGCTATTCCACACACAGAATAAATGCCCTTATTTATTCTGTCAAAAGAGAGTCAAAAGACCTTTCTTTTTGACTCTCATGTGATTACCTCTGGACTTCCAGGAGGAAGCCTCCTTAATCCCAGAACTATGGTCTTTGTCTTGCTTAACTGCTGTTAGTTAAAGATTACAAGATAAATTACCAATAAAATATGCAGCCAGAGTTTTATCCTCACTTCTCTCTAAGCCTCCCTGTGTTGTCTCTCATAATCCTGTGTGTTTGTGAGAATTATTCCGTGTGAAACTGCCACTCTTAATGGCAGCCTGGTGGGAGACATGGGCTCTACCCTGGGATGTATGTAGCCAAAGGGAGGTTCCTCAGCTCTGGAAGCCATTAATCTGAATGTTCCTGCTGCTTTCATGACTTCATTGACTGGTGCAACTGAATTTAATCAATTTCAAGTTACTTTCAATAACTTTTACTCATTAGTTACAGATAACTGAATAACCAATCTCTATTAGATGATATAAGTACAGGATTCCATACATAACATGTAGAGCAGAACTAATTTATCTTAGAAACAGCACTCTAGTCTTTGGCTCTCCTTAAATAAGTGTAGCAAGAAGGATTCCACCAACGATTAAAACCTCAAATGTGCCTGAAGCCAGAAGAAATACTATAGATCTTAAAAGATGTTTTTCCTCACCCCTAATCCTATGCTGGGTTTCCCTGGTGGCTCAGATGATAAAGAATCCTCCTGCAATGCTGGAGATCAGGGTTTGATCCCAGGGTTGGGAAGATCCCCTGGAGAAGGGAATGGCTACTCACTCCAGTATTCTTGCCTGGAGAATTTCACGGACAGAGGAGCCTGGTGGGCTACAGTCCATGGTGTTGCAAAGAGTCAGACATGACTAAGTAACTTTTGCTTTCACAACCCTATGCTAACTACATTTCAGATGTAATTTCAGAAGATTTTTAGTGATTTAGTGGCCTAACTCACAAAAGTCAAGTGGCTTCATACTTAGTCTTAAAAGTCTTCCTGAATGAGAATTTTACAGAACCTCATAAATAGCTGCCTTTTATGGTTGGTACATTAGAACTACTGCAAAAAAAAAAAAAAAAATTGTTATTTTCTCTATTTCTTCTTTATAATGTCTCACATGGCAATCAAAGAAGCTCATGAGCAAACAATATCAACAAATAAACAAGAAAAATACTATCCAAGTGGGAACTATCCAAGTTCCCACTGCAATATTAGTACCTGGCAACTTCCAAGAAATTACATATCGGCAATTATTCTGGAGAGTAAAATGCCAGTTTCCCTCTCTGTGTCAGCCACCATTTCTGTAATTTTCCTCCCCAGTCCTCATTTAGTTTAATGGGGATGAGCCCTATTCATTTGAGGAGATTTGCGTTACTGCTACAAATTCCTTCTTCTAAGAACATATCTTTTATGTTCTGTTATGTAGACTTATTTAGGGATTGAGAATGCCAGCCACAGGTTTTTAGCTATGAAAGTATCTTGTTATAGTCATTAGAAAGAAGATGTAGTCATCTCTTATTTGCCTCAGCTTTCAGCTAAAATTCTGAGATTATAAAATACACTATTTTTGACAATATAAAATAATACTCTTTACCATATTTATAAAGTAATTCGATTTTCAAAGTAATTTCATTTGCTAACAGTTCCAATCTATGTAAGATGCTGCTTTTGCATATGTCTTCAAAATACACAGAATGGAAGATAAGTCGGGTGAACTTGCCTCTTAATGATTTATGCTGTGCTTCATCAAACACTTATTCAGCGGAATTAAAGACAAGAAAGAAAAAAATTATTTGCAAATTTATCAAGGTATAAATGTTTTGCTTGTAAAATATGCAATAAAAATCTCATACTTCAAAGGATACAATAAATCAGATTCCAGTACATTCTTTCAATACTTGCAAATGACACTTTCTTCTCTCAAGAATCTCATCATTGTCTCTCACACAGATCTACTTAGTTAAATGTTAAATCACTCTGCGTAAAATGAGAAACTGCTTGTCAGATTATTTGTAATTTTTTTCTGCAGGAGACTTTCTCACACAGTTCTCGGTATCTGTGCCATGGCTTAGAGATCAGAATAGATAGCACACAATGTGATACTTTGGTGCTTTTAGGTAACTAGCTCTTGTACAATACAGTCTTTGGGAATGAAATATTCAAATAGATAGCTACAAAATCAATACTTATATTGATTTTGTGAATCAAACCTATGGCATGTAAAAACTAAATTATGAATAGAGTCAAATGAATGAATGTGCTCATTTTACTTAAAAAATATAAATTGTTTCTAATAAAGTATACCTACAAATATTAGAAATTATATTCAGTTCAGTTCAGTTCAACTCAGTTGCTCAGTCGTGTCCAACTCTTTGTGACCCATGAATCACAGCATACCAGGCCTCCCTGTCCATCACCAACTCCTGGAGATTACTCAAACTTATGTCCATCTAGTCGGTGATGCCATCCAGCCATCTCATCCTCTGTCGTCCCCTTCTCTTCCTGCCCACAATCCTTCCCAGCATCAGGGTCTTTTCCAATGAGTCAACTCTTCACATGAGGTGGCCAAAGTACTGGAGTTTCAGCTTCAGCATCAGTCCTTCCAACGAACACCCAGGACTGATCCCCTTTAGGATGGACTGGTTGGATCTCCTTGCAGTCCAAGGGGCTCTCGAGTCTTCTCCAATACCACAGTTCAAAAGCATCAATTTTTTGACGCTCAGCTTTCTTCACAGTCCAACTCTCACATCCATACATGACTACTGGAAAAACCATCGCCTTGACCAGATGGACCTTTGTTGGCAAAATAATGTCTCTGCTTTTTAATATGCTATCTAGGTTGGTCATAACTTTCCTTCCAAGGAGAAAGCGTCTTTTAATTTCATGGCTGTAATCACCAGCTGCAGTGATTTTGGAGCCCAGAAAAATAAAATCAGCCTCTGTTTCCACTGTTTCCCCATCTATTTGCCATGAAGTGGTGCGACCAGATGCTGTGATCTTAGTTTTCTGAATGTTGAGCTTTAAGCCAACTTTATCACTCTCCTCCTTCACATTCATCAAGAGGCTTTTTAGTTCCTCTTCACTTTCTGCCATTACGGTGGTATCATCTGCATATCTGAGGTTATTGATATTTCTCCCGGCAATCTTGATTCCAGCTTATGCTTCATCCAGACCAGCATTTCTCATGATGTACTCTTCATATCAGTTAAATAAGCAGGGTGACAATATACAGCCTTGACGTACTCACTTTCCTATTTGGAACCGGTCTGTTGTTCCATGTCCAGCTCTAATTGTTGCTTCCTGACCTGCATACAGGTTTCGCAAGAGGTAGGTCAGGTGGTCTGGTATTCCCATCTCTTTCAGAATTTTCCACAGTTTATTGTGATCCACACATTTGAAGGCTTTGGTGTAGTCAATAAAGCAGAAATAGATGTTTTTCTGGAACTCCCTTGCTTTTTCGATGATCCAGCAGATGTTGGCAATTTGATCTCTGGTCCCTCTGCCTTTTCTAAAATGAACTTGAACATCTGGAAGTTCTCGGTTCACATATTGCTGGAGCCTGGCTTGGAGAATTTTGAGCATTACTTTGCTAGTTTGTGAGATGAGTGCAATTGTGTGATAGTTTGAGCATTCTCTGGGATTGCCTTTCTTAGGGATTGAAATGAAAACTGACCTTTTCCAGTCTTGTGGCCACTGCTGAATTTTTCAAATTTGCTGGCATATTGAGTGCAGCACTTTCACAGCATCGTCTTTCAGGATTTGAAATAGCTCAACTGGAATTCCATCACCTCCACTAGCTTTGTTCATAGTGATGCTTTCTAAGGCCCACTTGAGTTCACATTCCAGAACGTCTGCCTCTAGGTGAGTGATCACACCATTGTGATTATCTGGGTCATGAAGATCTTTTTTGTACAGTTCTTCTGTGTATTCTTGCCACCTCTTCTTAATATCTTCTGCTTCTGTTAGGTCCATACCATTTCTGTCCTTTATCGAACCCATCTTTGCCTGAAACGTTCCCTTGGTATCTCTAATTTTCTTGAAGAGATCTCTCGTCTTTCTCCTTCTGTTGTTTTCCTCTATTTCTTCACATTGATCACTGAAGAAGGATTTCTTATCTCTCCTGGCTATTCTTTGGAACTCTGCATTCAAATGGGAATATCTTTCCTTTTCTCCTTTGCTTTTTGCTTCTCTGCTTTTCACAGCTATTTGTAAGTCCTCCTCAGACAACCATTTTGCCTTTTTGCATTTCTTTTCCTTGGGGATGGTCTTTATCCCTGTCTCCTGTACAATGTCACGAACCTCTGTCTGTAGTTCATCAGGCTCTCTGTCTATCATATACAGCCTTAACCTACTCCTTTTCCTATTTGGAACCAGTCTGTTGTTCCATGTCCATTTCTAACTGTTGCTTCCTGACTTGCATGCAGGTTTCTCAAGAAGCAGGTCATGTGTCTGATATTCCCATCTCTTTCAGAATTGTCCACAGTTTATTGTGATCCACACAGTCAGAGGCTTTGCCATAGACAATAAAGCAGAAATGGATGTTTTTCTGGAACTCTCTTGCTTTTTCAATGATTCAGCAGTTGTTAGCAATTTGATCTCTGGTTCCTCTGCCTTGTCTAAAACCAGCTTGAATATCTGGAAGTTCATGGTTCATGTATTGCTGAAGCCTGGCATGGAGAATTTTGAGCATTTCTTTACTAGCTTGTGAGATGAGTGCAATTGTGCAGTATTTTGACATTCTTTGGCATTACCTTTCTTTGGGATTGGAATGAAAACTGATCTTTTCCAGTCCTGTGGCCACTGCTTTATTTTTCCATGTTTTTTTGCATATTGAGTGCAACACTTTCACAGCATCATCTTTTAGGATTTGAAATATCTCAACTAGAATTCCATCACCTCCATTAGCTTTGTTTGTAGTGATGCTTCTTAAGGCCCACTTAACTTTCACATTCCAGGATGTCTGGCTCTAGGTGAGTGTGAGTGACAAACACTAATATGTTTACATATTGGATTCAAACATATGAAGAGTTTCAAATCACTGGAAATAACCTAGGTCCTTTTCTGCTCAGTAGCATGAAGAGCTGTTACTCACTGACTGTATTCATATAGATTACTTGTCATGTGTGCTGTGCTTAATCACTCAGTCGTGTCCAACTCCTTCTCATGCCATGAATATTAGCCCACCAGGCTCTTCTCTCCGTGGGGATTCTCCAGGCAAGTATTCTGGAGTGGGTTGCTGTGCCCTGCTCCACGAGATCTTCCCAATCCAGGGATTGCATCTGGGTGTCCTGTATTGCAGGCAGATTCACGCCATCTGAGCCAAAAGAGAAGCCCAAGAATACTAACATGATTAGGTTACCTCTTCTCCAGGAGATCTTCCCAACCTAGAAACTGAACCAAGATCTCTTGCATTGAAGGCAGATCCCATACCAGCTGAACTACTAGGGAAGCCCTCATAAAGATAAATAAAAACTGAAAATTTCGCCTAAATGATAAACAATCTATATGACCTAAGGCAGAGAGTATCAGCTGTTGATACCACTGGACAGAGAAGGATCTAAGTTATTCATAGTGAGTTTGAAACTCTTCATGTGTTTGGACCCATATGTGAATATTTGCTTGGGTAAATGTGGTTTTGAAAAGAGTCAGAGCAATAATATCATTTCCAAAGACAAAAGAGCAGCTCAGTAGGCAGACGAGGAAGATTCTATCCAGGAACCACAGGGAATATTTAAAGAGTGGAGAGTATTCATTTTGTCTCTATGACTCAGATAAGCAGATACTGCAATATACTTTTACCACCAAAAAAAAAAAAAAATCCAAGTGCAAAAGATCAGGGACAGAAAAAAAAAAGTTGAATTTCAAAGAATTTTTAAAAACATATTGACTGTACTTCAGTTTTTTATTTTAAAAATGAGAAAAAATATACATCTTATAATTAACTATTCAGCACAAATTTATCGATACAAACCAATAACTTGTCACAGGTATTATGCTCAGGGAGCTTTATTTCAGAAGTCTTTGGATTAAGTTTTCACTCTTCCTGGATTAGTAGTTATTGTGGGCTAATGGCTGGATGGCATCGCTGACTCGATGGGCATGAGTTTGAGTAAACTCCGGGAGTTTGTGATGGATAAGGAGGCCTGGCATGCTGTGATTCATGGGGTTGCAAAGAGTCGGACATGACTGAGTGATTGAACTGACAGAACTGGCTGACTGAACAGTGTATTTTACAAAATAAGATTTTCAACATTGCATTGATAAATGTTAGTTATCTAACAAAAATATATTCAAAGACTGCAGTAGGTCAAGAATTTTTTTGTAGAATGAATTGACCCTAATTAGGAAGAGAGAGGATAAAAACAAAGTAAAAACTTACTTGGATTGTGTAATGGAATGCAGTGAAAAAAGTCGTGGACTCGCAAACATAGTTTGTGTACAATACACACACATATACATTTATGATTCAACACATGTTATATGTGTGTGTGTTCATGTGCATGTGTGGAAGAGATTATCGCAGAGTTGAGGATCCTTAATAAAATTTGCTAAAATTCAATAGATGAGGAAATTCTATGCTGTGAAGTTGCTCAGTTGCTTTCTACTCTTTGTGACCCGATGGACTGCAGCACACCAGGCTTCCCTGTCCTTCACCATCTCCCAGAGTTTGCTCAAGCTCATGTTCTCTGAGTCTTCATGTCATCTAGATATCTCATCCTCTGTCGCCCGCCTCTCCTCCTGCCTTCAATCTTTCCCAGCATCAGGGTCTTCTCCAATGAGTCAGCTCTTCGCATCAGGTGGTCAGAGTATTGGAGCTTCAGCTTCAGCATCAGTCCAGAATGAATATTCCGGACTCATTTCCTTTAGGACTGACTGCTTTGATCTCCTTGCAGTCCAAGGGACTCTCAAAAGTCTTCAACAACACAATTCAAAATCATTAATTCTTTGGTGCTTAGCCTTCTTTATGGCCCAACACTCACGTCCATAAATGACTACTGGAAAAATCATAGCTTTGACTATACAGACCTTTGTTGGTAAGTAATGTCTCTGCTTTTTAAATGCTAAGACATAAGGTAAACTTCAGTTCTATCATTTTCTAGCTGAGAGCATTGGAAGAATCATTTAACTTTTGCATTTGTCAATTTCCACACATCTAAAACATGGTAGCAGTAATGCATAACTCCCTCAAAGAGTTGCTGTAATGGGAAATTAGTATTGCTAAAGAACTTAGAATAGTGACTGGTAATAATAAATGCCATATAACTGTTCATTATAAACATATCAGTGAATGTTTCAAAATGACATTTATTGAATACTCATTTATTGCATCTAAGGAAAATGATTATGTGTTGAAAAATAATTTGAAAATTGATATTTCAGTGTTGAATACAAAATGAATCATGTTTTATTTTCATTTTGTCCTTTCAATATCATTATATAATCTTCCATGGATTGATAAGTAATGTAATGTTTCTAAAAACTAAGTTGTTTCTCAATATGTATAGATTTATTTAAATGTTAATTTGACCATTTGGAAGGTCAAAATTGTATTTTCCATTTATTGATATTGCATTCTAACATCTTGAAAGAAACCAGCTCAATTAAGCAAAAGTGTTTGACATTTTAAAATGTTAACCAGTGTGCTTTATTGTCTAATATAATGAGCAGATTGCCAAAACACTCAGTCAGTTTTGAATTATTTTAAAAGAAAGAGCATAGTATGAATGACAATATTTTTCTTGAAATTTATAAAGCCCATGGCAATTAAACAAAGCCATTATGTTGCAGCTAAAAATGAGATAACCCCATATTTCTAAGAAGTAAAGATTCATTTGTCTTAAAGCAAATTTTAATTGTTTTTAGACAGGAGAAGTCAAATATAATTGGAGGCTGGTAATTATAACTCAAATTTACTTTTTCTCAAAACTGTATATTTATAAATAAGAAGAACAAAACTGTATTTAAAACATGAAAATTTGTCTAAAATCCAGACTACATCTGGATTACATATGAGTATCTACCACATTATTTTGCTAATACTTTATTTTGTCTTTCTCTTGCATTTTAATTATGCTATTGGATATGTAGTGCTAACCCATTGAGGCTTTAATTCACATTTACCCAAAGACTGCTGTCAGTTATCTTTTTAAATAATTATTGTCAATCAGTATATTTTTCTTTGAAGAATATCTCTTCAAGTGTTTCTTGCCTAATTTTATTGGATGGCTTATTTTCAAAAATTATTACACACATACATGTGCAAACACAGACATGTATCTATAAAATATTCATTAGTTCCTTAAGAAAATGTTACACATGATCCAAAACACTGTTTTTATATGCAAATATAAATGAGATTATATTTGTCTATATATGAGATTATAATTTACATAAATTTGTAATTTACAGTTGACCTTTGAATAATGCAGGCTTGATTTGCTCATGTCACTTATTTGCAAATAATTTCAATAAGTAGTCTACCCTCTGGTGAATTGGTTGAATCTGTGACTGTTTAGCCTTAAATATGGAATAGTGATTATAAACTTATACATGAATTTTCCACCATGCTGATGGTCAGTGCCCCTAACTCCTGCATTTTTCAAGAGTCAACTGTATTTTGTTACTTGAAAATAAATATTAGAGAGAGTTTTATATCATTATACAGTCTGTTAATAACTACTAGCAGAATGTTTTCTTCTTTAGCTCACAATTAACTTATTCACTCCTTAATTACTGACAATTTTGGCTTACATTGTTTTGCTATTACAAAGCAATGGCTATTCCTGCAAAACAAACCTAATCTATTCCCCTTATTTTATAGATTTGATATCTGATACTATATGCATTTTTTTCATGCCAGACTTTAGAGAATATCCTTGTTAGTAACACTATAGTTTACTGACTGCACCGTTCTCATGTCCCCTGGTTATTTAGGATCCCCACAAGGCATTTCCACCATGACCTGTTGGCCAGCTTTCCAGTGTTTCACCACTTGTTCATTAACTCAGTCACATCCGACTCTTTGCAAGCCCATGGATTACAGTGTGCCAGGCTTCCCTGTCCTTCACCATCTCCCAGAGTTTGCTCAAACTTATGTCCATTGAGTAGGTGATGATATCCAACCATCTCATCCTCTGTTGTTCCCTTCTCCCCCTGCCTTCAATCTTTCCCAGCATCAGGATCTTTTCAAATGTGTCAGCTCTTTGCATCAGGTGGCCAAAGTATTGGAGTTTCAGCTTCAGCATCAGTCCTTCCAATGAATATTCAGGGTTGATTTTCTTTCACCACTGGACATCTCTGCTAATCTAAAACACAGCCAGAACACATCTGAAGTAGGTGTTGTCTCATAAGATTTTCAATTATTAATAATTTTTACATGTTTAAAGCACAGTTTCCATTTTGGTCTCTAGTACAATGATATCATAGTGAAAGTGTTAGTCACTCAGTTATGTCTGACTCTGTGACCCCATGAACTATAGCCCACCAGGCTTCTCTGTCCTTGGAATTCTGCAGGCAAGAATACTGGAGTGGGTAGCCATTCCCTTCTCCAGGGGACCTTTCAGACCCAGGGATTGAACTGTTGTCTCCCACATATCAGGCATATTCTTTACCAACTGAGCAAATTGGTTCACAAAGAAGTGGGAATATTTTTCTACTCAGATTTCATTACTAGGGGATAGCTCTTCTTGCAGAAGGACATTTCTGCTCTGATCTACATTTCCTGATATCTCTTATTTTTGATTCCATGCAAAACTGATTTTCCAAGGCCTCTACATGTTTCCATTAATTATCTGGATACAATATCTAGGGTTCATCACTTTCAGTATAGAGACAATAGGGTGAAGTGTTTGAAACATTTCTGGGTCTTCATTTTCCACTTTAGAAATGCTATGAAGCAGTGAAGCAGTAAATATAGTCATTTTTATGTTTATAGAATTGATTTACAATAGAAAACATATAGATATATCATAAGCAGTTCATTTTGAAGTCAGACTTCCACTATGGGCAACTTAGAAGGCTGTCTGGTTTCAAATCTAATATGATTTATGAATATTTTGATGGGTGATTTTCAACATTTTTTTATTTCTCAGGATAAACAAGACAATGAATATTTCACAAGTAGTTCAAGATAAGAGCAGTCTCATACTACTTTTATTAATGTCGCTTTGTTTCTTTCTTTTCATTTCTTT
Organism: Dama dama; assembly: GCF_033118175.1. Classification (NCBI taxonomy): domain Eukaryota; kingdom Metazoa; phylum Chordata; class Mammalia; order Artiodactyla; family Cervidae; genus Dama; species Dama dama. Next base: position 58,363,359 of record NC_083705.1, on the reverse strand, counting down.
TCTCCCTTTCTTGGACATGAGAATCATATCAGCTAGTGATCCAAAGTCAGGAAAAAATACATCAATCTTAAACTCTTCGACTTTGTAGTTAGTGATTATAGAAATAAAGATAAGATGTACCATTAGTACCACTTAAAATATTAGTAAAATTTTCATTAAATAACCAAAGCTATTAGATAAAAATATGTTAAAATATGTATTTGATATGAAGATTCCTAAATATTTAGAAAATATTTAATTAAGAATAGTAATAAATATTGAATATATTAGTGAGAATAAAAGCAACATGGAATAATAAAACATTGCAAAAGTTTTGAAATCATTGTTATTAAACAGTAGTTCTGTAGATCTAGCAAAAGCAAGATAGGGTGCTAAAATACAAATGGACAGAGTTGTTAGATATTGAAGGTAGTGGGAATATGAAAAGAGATAAAACCTCCAAATTTTAAATATGGAGGTACAGAATAACCTCAGCAAGGAACCTGAGATGCATAAGACTTTGAACTTGAGGACCAATCTAAAATCAAACAACAAAAATTTGAGAATTTCATGGTGAAAGTAATCATAATTTTCATTTGTAGCAGAGAGGTCTAGAACATCAGTGAGTTGTTATAAATGCTACATCCCGATTAAAATATTAATGATGTTTTGGGGAAGGGTAGCTTCAGTGGAGCAGTGGCACAGAGCTGTATATATCACAGTCAGTGATCGAAAGAAAGGAGGTGCGAAATTGGAGATTATGCATAATAGTCATTTTTGCTTTGATCTTCACAGACAGCAAGATGGTGGAACAGGAAATTGCAGCCCTCATCCTCCCACAGACACACTAATTTAACAACCATCAGTTCAGTCAGTCTGTTCAATTGCTCAGTCATGTCCAGCTCTTTGTCACCCCATGGACTGCAGCATGCCAGGATTCCCTGTCCATCACCACCTCCCAGAGCCTACTCAAACTCATGCCATCTCATCGGTAATGCCATCCAACTATCTCCTCCTCGGTCGTCCCCTTCTCCTCCTGCCTTCAATCTTTCCGAGCATCAGGGTCTTGTCCAACAAGTCGGTTATTCACATCAGGTGGCCAAAGTATTGGAGTTTCAGCTTCAGCATCAGTCCTACCGGTGAATTTTCAGGACTGATTTCCTTTAGGATTGACTGGTTGGATGTCCTTGCAGTCCTAGAGACTCTCAAGAGTCTTCTCCAATACCACAGTTCAAAAGCAACAATTCTTCAGCACTCAGCTTTCTTTATAGTCCAGCTCTCACATCCACACATGACTACTAGAAAAACCATAGCTTTGACTAGATGGATCTTTGTTGATAAGGTAATTGGACCAAAATACCTTTATGAACAGCCAGACAATAATAATAAAAAAATTAATACCAATCTTTCTCAATCTCATCAAAAAATTGAAGCAGAGGGAACACTTCCAAACTCATTTGTTGAGTTTAGCATTTGCCTGATACCAAAAGTAGGCTCTGATAAAATTATCCACTAACATCTTTGATGAATATAAATGCAAAAATACTCAACAAAATACTAGCAAATGAAATTCAATAGTTTGTTAAAAGGATCATACACCATGTCACATGGGATTTATCCCTAGGATGCAAGAGTACTTATTTCTTGGATCAAGGTATGCAATTCAATTGCTATGATACTCTACATTAAGAGAATGAAGAATAAAAATCACATAGTAACCTCATTAGATTCAGAAAAATAATTTGACAAAATTCAGCACTGTTTCATAAGAAAAAAATCAACAATGTAGTTACAGAAGAAATTTACATCAACATAATAAACATAATGAAAGTCATATGTGACAAGCCCACAGCTAACATCATAATCAATGGTGAAAAACTGAACACTTTTCTTCTAATATCAGGAACAATACAGGGATGTCTAGTTTCAGTATTTCTATTCAACATAGCACCTGAAGTTCTAGTCAGAGATATTAGGAAAAAAATGAATAAATTCAATTAAAAAGGTAGAAATAAAGTTATCTGTTTGCAGATGACATACATTAAGAAAATAAAAATTGTAAAAGCATAAAAAAAAAAATCAGACACTTAGAAATAAACTTAACTAAGGGGAATGAAAGATGTATACTGAAAACTACAAAAAATTGGAAGAAATTATATCAACAAAAATTATATTAAGTTCAATAATTGGAAGGCTTAATATAATTAAAATAGTCATGCAATCCAAAGTTATCTACAGATTCAATATGTACCATTCAAAATCTGAATGATAATTTTTATAGAAATGGAAAAAAAATCTAAAATTTATAGGGAACCACAAAAGAAATAGTCAAACCAATGTTGAGAAAGAATAATAAATACAAAGAGGCTTTCCTGGTGGCTCAATGGTATATAATACATCTGCCAATGCAGAAGACACAGTTCGATCCCTAGGTGAGGAAGATACTCTGGAGAGGGAAATGGAAACCTGGAAATAGAAATGGAAACTCCATCATTCTTACTTGGGAAATCCCATGGATAGAGGAGCCTTGAGGGCTTCAGTCCATTGGGTCGCAAAAGAGTCAGACATGTCTTAGCGAACAAACAACAATAACAGCATAGCTAGAGGCATTATATTTCTTAAATTCAAAATATATTACAAAGCTGCAGTAATCAAAATGACATAATATCAGCATAAATACAGATCTGTAGACCAATGGAAAAGAATAGAAAGCTGTTGGGCTTCCTTCATATCTGTAAACCCAGGCTCGGGAACAAAGAAAGAACTCAGAGCCAGAAACAGAGGCAATGATGGTTTAATTGATAGAGGAATTTACCTCACCAAAATAAAAAGAGTCCTGGAGAGAACCATGGACCTCAGAGAATCAGCAGCTCATGGTGGCAATCTTTCTACCAGGGAAAGAAGACAATTGACAATTGTAGGGGGATAGTTCTCAGGATGGCTCATTAGTTACCAGGGAAACTAGCAGAGGATCAAACCCTTCATTGCCCCTTTGATAAACTATCATAGTGGAGATAGAGATTATGATAACAGAACAACCGCTAACTGGGACCACAGCTAAGCATTTAGACATTTACTGATTAGGGTCTATGACTGAGAAGGAAGGTCAGTTGCATGAGTAGGGTGTAGGTGAGTCAGGGACTGGTTGTTCAGTTCAGTTCATTTGCTCAGTAGTGTCCAATTCTTTTGTGATCCTATGGACTGCAGCACACCAGGCCTCCCTGTCCATCACCAACTCCCAGAGTTTACCCAAACTCATGTCCATTGAGTCGGTGATGCCATCCAACCATCTCATGCTCTGTCATCCCCTTCTCCTCCTGCCTTCAATCTTTCTCAGCATCAGGGTCTTTCCAAAAGAGTCAGTTCTTTGCATCAGGTGGCCAATGTATTGGAGTTTCAGCTTCAGCAAGTAGGGAATATAAAAAGCACAAGAGAACAGTCATCTTGAGGGGAATGATCATACAGTTGTGTCCACCTGGGAATAAAATCTGTGAAATTACTTCCTGACTTTTCAGTCTCTGTAGCAGATTGCATAGGATTGCACATCAAATTCAAGCTTATTCATTATTGTTGTTGTTTAGTCAATAACTTGTCTCTGACTCAGTGACCTCATGGACTACAGCATGGTGACCTTCCCTATCCTTCACTACCTCCTGGAGTTTGCTCAAACTCATGTCCACTGAGTTGGTGTTGCCATCCAACCATCTCATCCTCTGTTGCCCCCTCCTCCTCATGCCCTCAATCTTTCCCCAAATCATGGTCTCTTCCAATGAGTTAGCTCTTCACATTAGGTAGCCAAAGTATTGGAGCTTCAGCTTCAGCATCAGTGCCTCCAATGACTAGTTAGGGTTGATTTCCTTTAGGATTGACTGGTTTGATCTCCTTGCTGTCCAAGGGGTTCTCAGGAGTCTTTTCCAGCACCATAATTTGAAAGCATACATTCTTCAGTGCTCAGCCTTCTTTATGGTCCACTCTCACATACATACATGACTACTGGAAAAACCATAGGTTAGATTATACAGACCTTTGTCTGCAAAGTGATGTCTCAACTTTTTAATACTTTTAGCTTTTCTCACTAGGGGCAATTGCCTTTTAATTTTGTGGCTGCAGTCACTGTCCACAGTGATTTTGGAGTGCAAGAAAATCAAATCTGTCACTGCTTCCACTTTTCCCCATTCTATTTGCTATGAAGTGATGGGACCGGGTGCCATGATCCTAACTTTCTGAAAGCTGAGTTTTAATCCAGCTCTTTCACCCTCATCAAGAAGCTCTTTAGTTCCTCTTTGTTTTATGCTGTTAGACTGTATCATCTACTTATCTGAGGTTTTTAATATTTCATTAATGAAGCTATCTAATATCTCTTCTACTTTTGTGGAGAGGTTTTTTTCTGAGTTGGTAGGAGATTTTTTTTTTAAAATTTCCCAGCAATAATCTACATATTTTAAATTCTAAGAGGAAGATGATGATTTCCTCTCACTTTGGCACCTGACCATGTTTGCATAGAGTTGTCATTAAGTCTATGACAAAAATTAATCTACTTTTAAAGTTTAATGCACTGCTTTATGTGATAAGGATTGTTAACGAAGTTATAAGATTTTTGGTAGGGTAAAATTTTGGGAAACATACACACTGACTTAAAGAATCTTACTTGTTTTTCTTTATGTGTAGCATCTGATAGCATCTCAAAGATAAGAAGGAAAGTGGCAATTTCTGCAGGAGTAGTAAGTTGTTTTTTTTTTTTTTCATTAGCTAACATGTCATGCAAGAAGTGGAGTACCTCAGAAGTAACAATGAAAGTGAAGGTCATTATCTCAGATATCTAATTAAAGTGACCACACTTCTGAACTGGCCAGGCTTAATTAGTCAGAAAATGTACATTTTCAACCAGCTGGGTCAGATTTTAGAGACAAAGTATCATTGCATTAGGCTCCTATGACCTATACAAATGCTTTTGAAAATATCTGGTAAGAGTAAAATTAGATAAATTCTGTGGATTTTATTATGGATGAGTGGCAGAATAATACACCTGGAATTTGTCACAATGGGGGTAAAAATGTGTAAGGTTTTATTAAGCAGATAAATAAATGATGTAATTCTTATCTTCACTTTTTGCTTTATCATAGCAATACTTTACATTTTCTATGTATTTTCTACAATATGCATTCTTCTTGAGATGAAATCCATTAACCCACTCCAGTATTCTTGCCTGGGAAATCCCATGTAGAGAAGAGCTTGTTGGGCTAGAGTCCACGGGGTCTCACAGAGTCGGGTAAGAATGAGCAAGTAAACAACAACAGCAACACTCTTCTCCTAGCAGAGTAAAATAGAAAATCACCATTGTATGCGCAGTCTCTCAGTCATGGCGGAGTCTTTATGACCCCATGGACTGTAGCCC